>NW_025535321.1:0-103188 GCF_020615455.1 Coregonus clupeaformis | reverse complement strand
TGTCACGATTCAGACAGACGACCAGAGGACCACAATTGCGTCACACCAGAAAGTTTATTAAACTTAAGGGAAAAGGGAAGTAGGGAGTGAATGAAGGCTCCAGGGGTAACAGGGATCCCGTCCAATGCGCTGGGTCTGTGCCCCCCCAGTGGCAGCGATGCGTCCTATGAAGCCGGTGGTGGGTGGTCCAGAAGTCCTGGGGGGAGACACAGACACAACAGGGCGGAATGAAACCAGGCAGCAGTACAGTTCAAGGGAAATCCAAAATACGTAGTAGCAAGGCAGAAGGCTGGTCAGAGTTACCGGGATTGAAGAGTAGTCAGGAGTCGTAATGGCAGAAGCAGGTCTGGATCTCCTGAGGCAGAAGAGTATCCAAAAAACAGGCAGGTCCGGGGTCACAAAACCAGGGTGAGCCAGAAGCGCGAGCAAACAGGTTCCGGGTGTGAGCTTTGCAGACGATCTGACACCGGAGAGCTGAAAGACAGGGCCTTAAATACTGGGAGAGGTTAGTGGGTAATGCAGCGCAGCTGGCAGAGTAATTAGAGCCGAGCAGAGCAGGGACAGGTGGAGCTAGTTAGGCTGAGTAGAGAGAGGGAGGTGAGCAGAGTGGAAGATAGTGGAAACAAATTAAGGTGGTAACCCGGTGGAGTGAGAGGGCTCATGACAGAACCCCCCAAGGGACGGCCCCAGAAGTCCCAAGAGCAACACCACGCCGGGCGGGAGGAGGGGAGCCGGAGGAGGGCTAGAACTCCTCCGAACGGTCCGAGTGAACGTCCTCATCCTCGGAGGAAGCCGGAGGGCCGTGGTCGGGAGATGGGACAGGTCCCGAGACAGGATCAGGCACAGGACAGGAAGCCGAGCGGGCCGGACGGTTAGGGACCCCTCTGGGGCGGCCCCTACGGATTGCAGGTTGATCAGGATGCCGTTGGTGGAAAGCGGTGATGAGAGTCCTATCCACAATCCGACTAGCTGGCACCCAGGTCCTTTCCTCAGGTCCATAGCCCTCCCAGTCAATGAGGTACTGGAGACCCCTACCCCTCCGTCTGGACCGAAGCAGGCGGCGGACGGTGTAAACCAGACCACCATCGACTGAGCCGTGGAGGAGGAGGACCAGGCGCAGCAGGGACCAGCGGACTCTCATGGATGGGCTTAATCTTAGACACATGGAAAGTGGGGTGCACCCTCAGGGAATTAGGCAGTTGGAGCCGGACAGCAGTTGGGCTAATCACTCTTATGATAGGGAATGGGCCAATGAACCGAGGTGCCAGCTTCTGCGACTCCACCCTGAGTGGCAGGTTCTTCGATGACAACCACACCCTTTGACCAACATGGTAGGTGGGAGCAGGAATTCTCCGACGGTTGGCCCCGGTAGTGTAGCTGGCAACGGACCTGAGGAGTGTGGCTCGGGCTTGTGACCAGGTGCGGCGACATCGACGGGCAAAAGCAAGTGCAGATGGGCAAGTAACCTCCTCCTCCTGGCTGGCAAATAGAGGAGGCTGGTATCCATAAACACATTGGAAAGGGGACATACCGATGGCAGAGCAGGTCAGAGAATTGTGTGCGTACTCCACCCATGTCAATTGCTGCGACCAGGAGTGGGGGTTGCGTGAAGTCATGCATCGCAGTGCCTTCTCGAGCTCCTGATTAGCCCGCTCTGACTGCCCATTGGATTGGGGATGGAATCCGGAAGTCAGACTGACTGTGGCTCCCAGCAGGTGACAGAACTCCTTCCAAAAAGCGGAGGAGAATTGTGGACCACGGTCAGAAACAACATCCCTTGGCAGTCCGTGGATCCGGAAGACGTGTTCCAGGACCACCTGGGCGGTCTCCTTGGCGGTTGGGAGCTTGGGGAGGGAATGAAGTGTGCCATCTTGCTGAAACGGTCAACGATGGTGAGAATGACGGTCATGCCACTTGAAGGGGGGCAGCCCCGTGACAAAGTCAAGGGCGATGTGAGACCAGGGACGTCTGGGCACAGGCAGGGCTGCAGCAATCCGGCTGGGGGCTGGCAGGACGACTTGTGTTGGTTGCAGATGGGGCAGGCTTGGACGAATTCCCGTACATCCTTCCTCAGAGAGGGCCACCAGAACCTCTGGGCGAGCAGGTTGTAAGTGCGGGTGGAGCCAGGGTGACAAGCTAGGCGGGAGTCATGTCCCCACTGAATGACCTGGGACCTCAGGTCTTCGGGGACAAAAAGGCGGTCAGCTGGGCAAGTGCTGGGACCTGGCTGGTTACGGAGAGCCTCCAGCACCTGTTCCTCAACAGCCCAGGTCAGAGCTGCAACGATGCAGGGACTTGGCAGAATCGACACAGGGTCCTTGGAGGGGGTGTCATCCTTCTGGAATTGACGGGAGAGGGCGTCTGGCTTGGTGTTGCGTGATCCAGGCCGGTATGACAGAGTGAAATTAAACCTGGTGAAGAACAGGGCCCAGCGGGACTGCCTGGAGTTCAACCGTTTGGCCGTGCGGATGTACTCCAAGTTCTTATGATCGGTCCAAACGAGAAATGGAATGGTGGACCCCTCCAGCCAGTGACGCCACTCCTCCAAGGCAAGCTTCACAGCCAGCAGCTCACGGTTCCCTATGTCGTAATTGCACTCAGAGGGGGACAACCGACGTGAGAAAAAGGCACAGGGATGGAGCTTCCTATCCTCCGCAGCCCACTGAGAAATCACAGCACCAACTCCCACATCCGAGGCGTCCACCTCCACAATGAATTGCCGGTCCACATCAGGCATCTGGAGGATGGGAGCGGAGGTGAACCTCACCTTGAGGGTACTGAAGGCTTTGTCGGCTGCTGGGGTCCAGGTGAAGGGTTGCTTGGTGCTGGTTAGAGCAGTGAGAGGGGCAGCAACGGTACTGTAGTTCCGGATAAACTTCCTATAGAAGTTAGCAAACCCCAGAAACTGTTGCAGCTTCTTTCTGTTCTCCGGAACTGGCCATGAAGTGACTGCTGATACTTTGGCAGGATCCATTTGGATACTTCCTTCTGCCACTATGTACCCCAGGAAGGCCACTGTCTTGACGTGAAACTCACATTTCTCTGCCTTGGCGTAGAGGGAATTCTCCAGAAGACGATGAAGGACTTGCTGGACATGGCGGGTGTGTTCAGACAGGTTTCTGGAGTAAATTAAGATGTCATCCAGGTAAACGAAGACAAACTTGTTTAACATGTCCCGCAGTACATCATTCACTAGAGCCTGGAACACAGCAGGAGCATTGGTGAGGCCAAAAGGCATAACCAGATACTCGTAGTGGCCTGTTGGTGTATTGAATGCGGTTTTCCATTCATCTCCCTCCCGGATCCGCACTAGGTGGTAAGCGTTTCTGAGATCCAACTTGGTAAAAACAGTGGCTCCCTGGAGCAACTCAAAAGCAGAGGTGAGCAGAGGCAGAGGGTAACGGTTTTTCACTGTGATGTCGTTGAGTCCCCTGTAGTCGATGCAGGGGGCGAAGAGATCCGTCCTTCTTCCCCACAAAGAAGAAGCCAGCACCAGCAGGAGATGAAGATGAACGGATTAATCCTGCGGACAGAGAGCCATTGATGTAGTCCTCCATGGACTTTCTTTCAGGAGCAGACAACGAATAAAGACGACCCCTTGGAGGAGCTGTTCCAGGGAGGAGGTCGATGGCACAGTCGTACGGTCGGTGAGGGGGCAGAGATGTGGCTCTTGCTTTGTTAAACACCTCTCTGAGACCATGGTAGCATTCTGGGACATTGGAGAGGTCAGGAGCGGAGTTAGTAGGTACTGGCCGAGGGGGTAGTGCGGCAGCAAGCAGGCAGGTTCGGTGGCAGTCCTCTCCCCACTCCCTGATCACCCCGGTCACCCAGTCGAGCTGAGGGTTGTGCCGGCGGAGCCATGGGTAACCCAGGATGAGGGGTTGGCCTGGAGAGGGGAGCAGGTGAAACTGGATAGTTTCTTGATGGTTTCCGGACAGACCCATCGAGACCGGGGCCGTGACATGAGTGACCGATCCGAGTAAGTGTCCGTCCAGTGCCCGGGCAGGAATAGGAGGTGTCAAACGGAGGTTCTCCAGTCCCAGTTGGCGTGCCAGCTTGATGTCCATTATGTTGGCTTCGGCGCCAGAATCCACCAGAGCAGCCAGGGTGTGAGTTGAGTCAGAGAGGCGGAGGTGAACTTGCAGCAGGGGTTTGCGGTCGGAGGACTGGATGGTCATTGAACTCAACCGGATTCCCCCTACGCACGGTGAGCTTCGGCCCTTTAAAGGGCAGGTTACCACACGATGTCCATCACCTCCACAATAGAGGCAGAGGTTTGAGGTGAGCGGCGCTGGCGCTCTGCAGGAGTGAGGGAGGCTCGCCCAATCTCCATAGGCTCAGACTGATCAAGCTGACCTGGGTGAGTGGCAGTAGATGACAGGAGCCCAGTCGGATCTCTCCGAATGCCGGTAGTAGGTGGACCTTGGCGCCCCCTCTCACGACGACGGGTCTGTATCCTTCTGTCGATCCTGACAGTCAGTGCGATGGCTTCATCAAGAGTGGAAGGCAGTTCATGGGAGACCAACTCGTCCTTGATATAGTCAGCCAAACTATGGAAGAACGCGTCCACCAACGATGGTGTGTTCCAAGAACTTCGTCTAGCCAGGGTTCGGAAGTCGATGGAATGGTCTGCGACTGTACGTCTGCCTTGTCGAATACTGAACAGTTCACGAGACGCCTCTGCGGTGGGTGAATCCAGGTCAAACACCTTCAGCATCTCCTCAGCAAACAGGTCGAAGGTTGCACATGCGGGGGTTTGACGTTCGAACTCTGCTGTTCCCCAGAGTCGAGCTCGGCCCGTCAGGTGAGTGATGGCATACCCAACTTTAGCCCCTCCGTGGCGAAGGTCCTTGGCTGCAAGGAGAACTGAAGTCGGCAGCTAGTCAGGAATGGCCGGACCTGGGTTGAATCGCCGTTGAACCGCTCGGGGTTTCCAATCTTGGGTTCCGGAGCAGCGGCTGCAATGACCGGGGCAGGTAATTCGGGGGCTGGGCTGGTGGGCAGACTGGCTGGGGTAAGGTTGGTGAGGAGTTGAATGATCATGGCGAGTTGTTGTTGCTGCTGCTGGAACTGCTGCTCATGCTCATCGGTTTCCATGTCGGGAAAGTGTGCGCTGAGTCCATAATGGTCAGATCGTACTGTCACGATTCAGACAGACGACCAGAGGACCACAATTGCGTCACACCAGAAAGTTTATTAAACTTAAGGGAAAAGGGAAGTAGGGAGTGAATGAAGGCTCCAGGGGTAACAGGGATCCCGTCCAATGCGCTGGGTCTGTGCCCCCCCAGTGGCAGCGATGCGTCCTATGAAGCCGGTGGTGGGTGGTCCAGAAGTCCTGGGGGAGACACAGACACAACAGGGCGGAATGAAACCAGGCAGCAGTACAGTTCAAGGGAAATCCAAAATACGTAGTAGCAAGGCAGAAGGCTGGTCAGAGTTACCGGGATTGAAGAGTAGTCAGGAGTCGTAATGGCAGAAGCAGGTCTGGATCTCCTGAGGCAGAAGAGTATCCAAAAAACAGGCAGGTCCGGGGTCACAAAACCAGGGTGAGCCAGAAGCGCGAGCAAACAGGTTCCGGGTGTGAGCTTTGCAGACGATCTGACACCGGAGAGCTGAAAGACAGGGCCTTAAATACTGGGAGAGGTTAGTGGGTAATGCAGCGCAGCTGGCAGAGTAATTAGAGCCGAGCAGAGCAGGGACAGGTGGAGCTAGTTAGGCTGAGTAGAGAGAGGGAGGTGAGCAGAGTGGAAGATAGTGGAAACAAATTAAGGTGGTAACCCGGTGGAGTGAGAGGGCTCATGACAAGAACAAACGCTGTAGAACATATTGTATAGTATATAGTTTGTGTGTGTGTAACTGCTTCTAACATTCTACATTCTACTCTGACTGTTTAATGTCAGCTCATGTGTAACCACTTATATTATCATATTAAATACATCTGTACGTGGTATACGTTATGTCTGTGTGTATTATTGTATGTCTTTGGGGTATATAAGCATATATAAACATATAGACACCAAACATTCATTGCTGCCACCTGAACACACACACACACCTCACTATACCTCAGTACCCAATGAGTATTCGGTATGAGGCAGAAGGCGACAAAATGAAGATATTATGTACCCGCTGTGATTTCATATACTGAAAACATAATACAAACAGCCAAGACGTAGTACATATGTGCCAGACAAGGTTTATTATATTGTTCAACATCAGTGTCACAACAGTTCAGATACCGTACATCCTGTGCACACATATACAATAATCAGTAAGGATGTATACAACGCATATATAATCATGTATATCAAAAGTATAAAAGCACGTATAAAAAAGGTATAACAACAAGTATAAAACAAGTATAAAACCATTGAAGAAAAATTATATATAGAAAGGTACCGGTACCGGTACAGGATATATAGTCTACCAGTGGTTATAGGAAATGTAACACAGATAATGACATCTCGACCTGTATATAAATCATATCACGGTACCTACAAAACATGATGTACAATACAGGGGATAGCATAGAGCAGCAGGAGAAGACAAATAGAATACTATAGCAGAGTAATCTAGAATAACAGAGCAAATAACACCATGTCCCTTCATATGTACACATTGAACAGTAACACTGAATAGACACATTTGTAGATGCAACCTCAACCAGCAGCACCGCACCTTGCTCCAAAAAAAAACATGTAATGTATCCTGAGGTACTGATATACATTGTACAATGTACACGCACAGTGTCGCTACCATTTCCATGCTACCATTTAAATGAAACTGTAATGTTCTGTGGTAGTACATATACGTGTCAGACCAATACCATTATCCCCACTGTTGTTGTGGTAGTAGTTAAACTCGTCAACAATGTTGATGGGAGTCCCTACTACATTGCCATCAGCAGGGCAAGTGAACAATGTGTTGGCATTGAGGAGGCTAAACCCGTAGTTCATATCATTTTTGGGACGCTGCTGGGAGAGTTGAAGGTTTACTGTGTTCATCCCACTCCTAGATGCCAAGAGAGCTATGATATGGACCAAAGTAGACCCCTCAGAAGGTTTGCAATCCAATACCACATTGAGCTGCCTCTCTGTTGGTGACACGTATTGCGCTGTAAACCACCTAGATAGATAAAATACCATCCTTCTAAACGCCATGGTTGTGGTAATGTTTCTCACTGAGGTGTCAACAACTGGAACCACTGTATGTTGCCCTCTGCTGGACACACACGTGTACCACATAGCCAAGATGATCTGTTTCTTGTACACAAAACAGCACCAGTGAAATCTATATGAGCCAAGGAACACATTGAACAATTTCGGCAGGTGATCATCAGGACCGATCATCTTCTCTGTATTGGGAGGCTGACAGGTTCCCACGAGAACGTGATCCCAGAAGCCCGGTACATGTGGGATGCAGACATATCGGTAGGCTAAATCGTCTGGCATAGCTTCGTTTACCCAGTACTTGAAGGACATGCTGTCCTTAGTGGTGAGGAGATGTTCGAATGCTGCGCGGAGGAAACAGAATAGACTGTCAGGTGAATGTGTTCACAATGATAGTACTACGACAACATAGATATATAGTAATACACCTACCGGTTCGCAACTGCACCAGATCAGGGGCTTGCGCCTCACACAACATCTTCAGCACATGTCCGTTGGCTTCTTCATAAGTCTTGAAACGGTCATGGATATCGAGTTCGAGATCCCAGACTCCTAGACTCTCCAGATCAGGGCAACTGGCTAGGGTGTTGACTGTTGCGTTGACAAGGCCTCGTTTGGATGATACCTCGTGAAAGTGGCACCCTCCTTGACCACGATAACAGAGTGTGCAAAGTACACAGCCGCACGCGCATTGGATAGGTCTGTTGAGCTGAATCAAGTAGTCATGACAGATCACGGCCCTGTTGAAGGTGTTATTGCAACCGGAACATAAGATCGATTGTCTCACAATATCCAGCAGTGGTTTGTTCATGGATGTCACGGCAGCCCCGTGCAATTGCCGTTGTGGGGTGACATCCGGGGTGATGTCCTGACAGGTGACAGCTAGCTCAGATTGAGGTGGTGTGGGGAATAATGACTGTTGTGACTGCGACCTCAAAGATGTTAGTGACTGAAGGCTGTACATACTGATTCCCTGGTGGTCATTGTTATGCAGATGGAGTGTGTTACGCACATGATGCAGTGCAGGGTGGGGTTCTAGGAACACCGGTGTCTGGGGCTCTGGGAACACCGAATGCTGCACCTGGGGCTCTAGGAACTCTGGCTGGGGCTGAGGCAGTGGTATAGGCTGCTGCTGGGGTGGCGTGGACATTTGGTGTTGTTGCCATTCCTGATGAACTTGGAACGGTGGCTCGTGGTGGCGCGGCGGTGTAGGCTGCTGCTGTGGGGATGTGGACACCTGTTGTTGTCGGTATTCCGGATGAACGTGGAATGGTGGCTGGGCGTCATATAGAGGCTGTACAGACTGGTTTCTTTGCAGAATATACTCACAGACGCTCTCCACATCAAATGTTCCGTTGTGGTCAGGGTAAACAGGACTAGATACGTCTAAGATACAGGATTCGATTGTCATCTCTGTAGGTTGAGACGCAGCGCTTGGAGTGGGTATAAGGCTGGGACCATGCTCGGTTGCAGCAGAAATCAAGGGATCTAGACAAGGTTCAACGGTCATCACAGTTGCGTTAGTTACATGTGGCTCGGATACCTGTACGTGAGACACCTTGCAGTCTTCGAAACCGTTTGTGTAATTGGCATCAGTCAGCATTTCTTCGTACAGAGAGCTCTGGCTACACCTGTAACAACAGATACATTGCACTAGTATAGTATTCAATTACCAGAAAGTACTATTGATTATGTGCACAGAATATGTGTGATGTAGTGTACATACGCTTGTTGATATGGGTTGGTAACCGGAGCTGCTACAAACCCCTCTGAGGTATCACACATGGAACTGGTTATGATACCAATCACAGCAGATACAGACTCTGGGTCCGCTGTAGATCCAGGCACATCGGTAGACATCGCACACTCTGTGGCAGCTGCAGATGGAGCATTCGTCTCCACAGAATCGACCTGCTTGTCTTTAGCCACAGGATCGGACTCAGCCTCAGTGTAAGCAACCTCAGCATTTGTATATGGTGCATGGGTTGCAGCAGATACAGACTCAGGGTCCGCTGTAGATCCAGGCACATCGGTAGACATCGCACACTCTGTGGCAGCTGTAGATGGGAAATTGGTTACAGAGGAGACAGTCTCAGTCTCAGAAGACTCAGCTGCATCCTCTACGCACCGGGTCTCAGGCTTGGCAGATACACATGGTTCAGTGTACGCCTCTGGTATGACCCCAGTCACTCTGCTAGAGTCACTGGAGCTGCTACTTGATTCACTGGAACTGCTGGAGCTGCTGCTTGAACCGCTGGAACTGCTGGAACCGCTATATTGGCTACAACCGCTGGAGGTGTCGCTGTCATCACCGCTATCATCTTCACCAGTTACGTTAGGAACATAGCCCTCCTCATTGGGTTCCCTGACAGGTTCAAGGGTCTCTGATGTGACCTTGTCTACATCTTCACTGCCTTTCAGTCTCCTGTTGTTTATCCAGGACCACTTTCTGTAACTACCTTTAGGGGCTGAGTGTGAGCCAGGTGGCTTGTAGGAATTGTCAACCGAGGTATTCTTGACACGGTCATTCGCCACCCCCTTTCGTATGTGTGCCAATGAACGGGTTATGCGATCTAGGCTTAATGGCGCTCTGTGAAGCAACCTTGTTGCCATCAGACCTGGCCACCTTTCCTGGTAAGGAGCTGCTGTCAGCACCACCCCTGAAGCTGCTGCAGACTACGGGCCTGACCTCTGTTGTATTGTTTTCTTGCTGTGTCCTAGGGGTTACACATATCTCGTGGTTGGCTCTACCTCTGCTAGGACTAGCAAAGACCCTGGAAATGTAATGAGGTCTGTATCTCGCACCATGCCTGCTTTGCTTGTTGACCGGTTGACCGGTGGATGGTTGCAGTATCCATTCGTCAGGTATACAACGTTTCACCTTTGCAGCAGAACTAGCAGGAGAAACTGCTGTGGGCATCCTACTATAAACGGGTTGCTTTAGGAGTTGCTTCCTGGGCTGCGGGCGGTTCTGCGGGCGGTTCTGTGGGCGGGGCTGCGGGCGGGGCTGCGGGCGCGGCTGCGGGCGCGGTTGTGGGCGCGGTTGCCTGCCGGGATGCTGCCATGGGCGTTGCCGTGGATGCTGTCCATTGTAACTCTTGTTATTACCTGATGGTCCTATTAGATGCTGAGGCCTATGGCCAAAATACCTAGATTGAGATCTACCATCAACCGCTTGGGGGTGTCTCCGGTAAGCAAGTACATCGCGTTCAACTGGAGTGTCTCGTCCGTTGTTGCATGGCCTGTCATTTGTGGCTCTTTCATGCCACCTTCTCTGCCGTATGTTGCGCAAGGGAGAGGGTGTGGAGTCTCTCATCTCTGTATACTCTTCAGGTCTGAAAGCCATACCGTTATAGCGGTAATTAACAACTCACACTTGTTGTGTGTAGAGAGATATCATTAGGACATACAATATTGCTTTGAGTTTCCAATCCTGTTGTTGTACGGCATAGACGGCATGTACGGCATGCTATTGGTACATCTTCAGTTTTCAGTTACATCTTCACGCTTCAGTTGCAATGTGTACACTGAGTTTAAGTGTAACTAATCCTGTATATATAGCCGAAGGCCCCGCCCAGACAGGATTGTATGAGGTTTTTTCAACAACCCTACTCCCCAACTCACCCCCTCTCTCACCTCCCCTCACCTCCTTTGTCATCTATTGATGTTCCATTGTACAGCACATAAAGGCTAGCCAAGTGTATCCTTTTCATCTTTGACTGTACGTAAACATCATGGGACTTCACAAAAATCCAACCATAGCTCCGTAGTCCACACACCGCTGGAAGGGCTGACCAACTGTTAGTTATATGGCTTTACTAGACATAAAAGATCCAACCAAAATTAATGTCATATGACCTCCCTTCATCCCACAATAGCTAAACCAGCCACACAGTACTACAATGTCCGACATATAGCACATCAACAGAACTGTTGTGTGTATGGCTGTCTACTACAGGCATTATCCAACCACAAATACTGTTATATGACCTCACAACAAGTCTAGGATTCTACAAGTCTAGTCCCCAAACAGTGCTAAAGGGCCACTCCGTAAGTGTAGCTGTACGCTTACACCCCCCCGCAACCCCCACGACCCCCGCCACCCCCACCACACCCTCTACCCCCACCACCCCCCGCAACCCCCACCACACCCGCTACCCCCACCACCTCCGCAAGCCCCACCACCCCGACCATCCCGAACACCCCCACCACCCCCGCAATGCACATAGGTTACACAATGTTGCATTGTGCAGCACATAAAGGCTGGCCAGGTGTATCCGATTTCAATGGCTGACTGTACATAGGCTGTCAAAAGAATATTTTGGCCTATATACAAAGGGAATGCAAATTGTTCAGCACATAAAGGCTGTTTTACTACATATTCATGCTTCAGTTGCGATCTGATGCTCCTACTAGAAAGCTTTCCATGCTGTTTGAACTATGGAAGACGAAGAAGGTGATTGGTGGTGTGTGGATGTTCAAACAGCATGGAAAGCTTTGATGCCTTGGTAAGCACATAAAGGCTGGCCAGGTGTATCCGATTTCAATGGCTGACTGTACATAGGCTGTCAAAAAAATATTTTGGCCTATATACAAAGGGAATGCAAATTGTTCAGCACATAAAGGCTGTTTTACTACATATTCATGCTTCAGTTGCGATCTGATGCTCCTACTAGAAAGCTTTACATGCTATCCGATTTCAATGGCTGACTGTACTTAAGATATCCAATCACATTTGGCCCTATGTAGAGACAAAATTAATGTTGCATTGTTCACCACATAAAGGCTGGCCAGGTGTATCCTGTTTTCAGTTGACTGTACGTAAAATATCCAAACAGTGGTTGTAGCTCCACCTCCAAAATTACACTGTTGCGGAAGCATTGAGCGGTATAAAGCCTTGACAGATAATTAATACCTCACATGTCAGCACAGTTGTCTACAGGAGACTACACCAGACAGCACTCAGGTAAGGCATAACAATATTATTATCTGGGAATGACTGTGTAAGATCATCTATGTTCAACCTAGGGGCTTGTAATGCCACTCAGCACATGATTCGCTTTCAAATGTCAGGGTGTGTATTTCATTATACCTTAACCGTCTTGTTGTGTTGAACCAACTTCATTTAATTTTTATATTTTGGGGATCATTTGTTAGGAGGCTGTGACCCCTAGGACAACAGGACATTTAAGGCCAACATGGATGGGTTGTGTGTGTGTCTGCTAAATGTTTGTGTGTGGGGCTTATAATGCCACTCAGCACATGCTTCACTTTCAAATGTCAGGGTGTGTATTTCATTTCAGTATCCTCACACACGGACACTGAGGCTAACTGCGATTTAACACACTATTATTACGTTACAATACTTTGTATAACCCAATTGTATAATAGTATAACCAAGCTTATTGTGGACACAAGGCAGTGTAGCTAAGGCAGTGTACAAAAACAGAGAGTGAGGACCTCTATAGTGCCCGGTAAATCAAAGCATGCCTTATAAAATAATAATAATAATATGCCATTTAGCAGACGCTTTTATCCAAAGCGACTTACAGTCATGTGTGCATACATTTTTGTGTATGGGTGGTCCCGGGGATCGTACCCACTATCTTGGCGTTACAAGCGCCGTGCTCTACCAGCTTAGCTACAGAGGACCTTCAAGTGGAGCTTCAAGTGCCTTCAAGTGGTACAAACATCCATTCATATAGGCAGTTGAAGAGGCACACACACACACACACACACACACACACACACACACACACACACACACACACCTGGCCTGGCCTGGCCTACGAACACACGCGCATTATCATCAGCATTAACCATTATGTCAGACACTAAGGCCAAGAATATAGAGTTTCAATTGTCTAGCCAAGTAGTTTTGTTGACTCATACGCAGTGTTTGGTAGATGATCTCCATGAAAATGACAATCTCATGGCCCACATGTTCCAGACAGTGTAGTCTTTATGCATAAACTTTCTTTATTTGTCACGTTATATGGGATTAGTATGGAATTAGTATAACATCCAATGGTACAGACCACCATTCCTTGCAATGGTAATAAGCGGTCTATCTAGATAGCGTAGAGCATAATAGCCTATGGACACACACACACACACACACTCACACACACACACACACACACACACACACACACACACACACACACACACACACACACACACACACACACACACACACACACACACACACACACACACACACACACACACACACACACACACACACAATATCAATTCTGTTGGTTGTACTGGATATTGGCAGTGTTAAGTCAGACACAGACATGGAGACACTGAGCCAGGCAGTGACATTCAAATACTATTGGTATAACAACCATGCATGCACAGGTAAAGGAACAGGTAAGTCAATGTAGCTAAGGCAGTGTAGCTAATGCCTTGATGACATTATGTCATTGACTAAGACATTACAAAAACATAACAAGCATAAGAGCACAATACATAATAAAGCGTATTGAATCGGGCTAAACTGTCTGCCACTGCTGATTATTCACATATCCACAGGGCCTGGCCTGGCCTGGCCTGGCCTACGAACACACGCGCATTATCATCAGCATTAAGCATTATGTCAGACACGAAGGCCAAGAATATAGTGTTTCAATTGTCTAGCCAAGTAGTTTTGTTGACTCATACGCAGTGTTTGGTAGATGATCTCCAAGAAAATGAGCATCTCATGGCCCACATGTTCCATGAGTACCTTGACCACGTCGATGGCAGTCTTGATATGTTCAGACATGCAAGGTGGTAGGCGTAATCCCCATATGAAGGATTTCAGGCCTGCTCCACTTAGGTCCGACAGTATATCCAGCACCTTCGCCTTCACTGCAGCCTTGTTTACATCGATAGCATTGCTATATCCAGCAAAGTTCACAGGTTCTGGGTGACTTGAGGGCTTGCTATGGGTGCCGTTCGCCACCTCTTTTGCTAGGTCATTGCGATGGATTTGTTTAAGCAGTCTGGTAAACACCGCTTTGGCCTCTACACCGTAGTGTGACGCTATAGCGTCTGCTATCTGGATTCTGTCAGTCATACAATCCAAGTCAGCCTCACTGATGGGCTGTTGACTGTGGACTTGTATCTCGCCCATGAGAAACTTGAGGCCCTCAATATCTTCTCTGCTCAAATAGTCCAAGGTGTTAAGTATTTCCTTAGGCGACATACCATTATCATGACGTGATGCCGCTGAGGAGTCACTGCTGACAGTTTGTTCACTTGGGTAATTATCCCAGGTTGCCATAAACATATTAGAGGTAACATCTCCCTTGTTCATAACATAATCAATCAAGGTCCGGGCCTTTTCATGAGTGCCTTGTATACACCGGACAGTCTCCATCTCTTCGTTTGATATCATCCCATGTGAAAAGAGGACATCTGCAACATGGTTCGATCTGTTCACGTTGCCAAAGGCCTCCTGTATGAAGCTACATCTTCGTCCGCGAAGGGTATTCATGGTATCGGAGACTGGGTGTAGACAGGCCAAGGTTCAGGCTGTTGTAATCTGTAACCGAGATGTGAAGCTGTCCTGGTTAATATATGAATGCTCTTGGTGGAATGGACACGTAACAGGTGACTAAGTGGTCACATGTACTAGTATTACACTTGGTCTTGTGTACACATTCTAAGGTTGGATGAACACGTACCTGTTGAATACACAGTCTACTGGTGTAGGAACGGGGTGAACAACATAGATATAACAGTCCACGGATAAGGTTGGACAGTTGAGCCCTGGTAGGACAATAGGGTTGGCTTTGGATGAACTACGCATGGGTCCATGATTAAGCCCGCTGTGGTTGGAAGGAACTGTAGTGGCTGTGATTATGAGCTCCCATGTACAACAGTGATTAGATACATGGACCGTCCCCTGTTCGGATAACCTCTGAAAGAGTGGAGTTTCAGTTACAGTGCAATCGACGTGTAGGCACTCTGATCATTGTTTTTTGGTAACAGGACACCAGTAGGATCACATAGCGCTGGAGTGTGCTCCTCTGCTTGTCATTGTAAAGGCGAGAATGTTAGTGTCCCACTGTCATCTATGTGTAACACCTTGAGCATGTCTCTCCAATTGTAGTAGAATGTGGGCTTGTAGCTACCCACTGAGCCTTGAAAGTTAACAAGGTAGCCTTGATACTCATCCATGCACACCTCCGGTACCCCCACATCCGGGGAGAGTTTCACATTGAAGTAGTAAACGGGCCCGGTTGGATGAGGCTCTAGGTGTTGACTGTCCGGGCTGAACATCTGCGCCACTGCAGCGGACTGGTTGAAAAGGAGACAGACGATACAACGACAAGGGTCGATCTGCTGGACCTCTCCGTTCTTTTCTCTGCTCAAAACAAAGCGGCTGTAAGACTCGGGTGAGATCAGCGAAGGTAGAGGCTTCGGATTGTGCTGACCGTTCACCAGCATACCTTTACACAAGGGCCCATTGGCGCACAACGGCAGGTCCCTCTCATTTAGTATGCTAGTCAGCAGGGCTCTGTCGTACACGTTGCGAGCCAGAGACCTGCCTGGTATAGCTCGCTCGGCCAGGGAGGCTACCAGTGGACGCGGGTTCTTGGTCAGCAGCTGCATCACAGTCAGCACTGGAGTGCAGCTGGCGCACATGGGGTTTGTGTCGCCGTTGGACCTGCACGTGCACACTTGAGGTGCAAAACACTCATGGAACAGGGCTCTGATATCTGAAGCGGCCAAGTGTCTGCTCTGCGAAACCTTGTCGAACACACGCGATCTGATGAGATCCCTGTAGTCCGCTGTCTTCTCCTCAGCGCACGCCACTTTGCTGCTGTTGTCTGTTTCCTCGAACCCGGACGACGAACCATTAGACCTACACCATAAGGTACGGGTCTCGCGTTGTGTACGGTGGTCGATGCTCCTGGAACACTTTGAACACAACCACTGCTTGTGTTGGATCTCTGAGGAGCACCTGGAGCACATCCACACGCAGCACACTTTCACCTTGACGCTTTCGAAGCAGGCGCAGACTTTGCAGATGAACCCCCGTACAGTTGGGCACTTTGTGAAGTGAGGCTTGGTTAAGTACCACTCCGGGTTCTTGTTGAAGCAGGTTGTGCACACCCTGACATTACACTGACAGCGGAGTTTAATGCCTGACCTTTGCCTGTCTTTGCTGCTTTTAACCAATGTGACCAGGCACACAAGACATTTGGACCCGGCCGGCTTGAGATGCTTGTTGGTCTCTACGACTCTCCCACTTTTTCTATAATGGACTGTGGATACTCTCCTGTACAAATTAGTTGCCTTTCTGACTGAGTACACCACTGTGTCTTTACGCTTCTTCTCGCAATCCCTAAGCAGGCCCTGAGGAACGTCGCCGGTGAAAAAGGGGGTTGCCGTCTTCGATGGAGCCTGCAGTAGGGCTGTGCTGCCCGCTATACAAGGCGCTGACTCTTGACCCTGTCCCTGTGATGGGAGACATGATATATGTACCTGGAGCAGAGGGTTTAGGTCTGAGCGATCTCACGGAAGAGACCGTGAAACCATGCCCCGCTCACAGATACAACTTTAAACACACCGTTGGGATGTTGCTTCGGCAAGCTTCAAGGAATAAGCAGTGTTCCTGTGAGTCGTCCGCAGAGTCTTGTTGTTCAGCAGACCAGGGAAAGGAAATGTCGGACGAAGCCAGAGTCTCTCCTTTTGTAGACAAGGACCCTGAGAAATCCCTAGGTAAAAGGCAAATACGGGGCGGAGCGAAAGCCGGGAAGAAAGGTTGTTCCGGGCCTACCACGAGAACCCTGTGGGCCTACGAAATCGACAGCGTAGTCACGGCGTACAGGTGGCTGATGCACAATCGAAGCCGCAAGTACCCAAAGTGCTGTGACGCGGTGATCGTGTATCAGCTTGACAAGTCGCAGAGTCTCCCGCCTGGTCTGTACGTATACAGGACTCGCCCGTCTCACTTTGGATGCACAGCCGAGAGACCCTTGACGGTCGTGGATCAGTTCAACTTTGTCAGTCAGGCAAACCAGTTGAGAATATGGGAAGGCCTGCCCAGATCCATTACCATCGAGATGTTCCCAGGGCGTGAGAATTTCAGCGCCCTGTACGTGATCAGCCGCAAGCTTGCCATCCCCTGCACTCGAGTACGGGAACAGGATGTTTGGAGAGGCTAGAGCGTTGGGGATCATCGAGTCTTGCTCACCGATGAACGCAATAGCGTGCGAGCACCACGAGGTATCCATGCGGACAGACCGGGTGTGCGTTATAGACCTTAGGTGGAAGGGATTCAACACTAAAACCACGTGCATCGCCGCAATCCCCAGGGTGCGAGGACTGCAGGCCGTAGTGTGGTCCAACCACAGCTCCTCCTTTCAGGAGATCGAGTGTAACGTTTTGACCTGGCTCTTCGGGCTCACCAACGAACTACCGAAAGAGGTGCAGTTGATAGACTACAAATGCGAAGCGCTCGGAGTAAGGTACATACGAATGGACATGGAGACGTTCCCTGGGGTTCTGCCGAAGCCCCCTAGTAGGACTACATCTTGTTTCATACACACGCACTTTGTGGGTGATGTTACATTGGCGACAAAGGCAATGGGCGATGTGTCAGGAGCCAGGATTAGAATAGGCTCCCCGTGTCCAAACGACGAGACATTTGCTTTCTGGTACACGTTACCCGCTTTGGGAGACTCTCAACCCACACCGTTCAGCTGCGGTGTCAGGCACGGGTGCGAATCTAAGATCACAGAGGAGTTTAGGAGGTCGCTGTTAGATTGGACTCTCGAGAAAGATGGAACTAGTTGCCTTGCAATCGCAGTGCAGCATACCCTGTACTATCATGCAGGGGAGATGAAATACAAGATGATGGTGTGTCACACGGTCATCGACAACGACACGTCACTCAACATGTTCAAACTCTGAAGGTCTGAAGGCTCTAGCGCGTCCCATGAACGTTCAATAGACTGGTGGTACAACACAGAGCACACAGAGCACACACAGAGCACACACACACACACAGAGCACACACACACACACACACACACACACACACACACACACACACACACACACACACACACACACACACACACACACCAAGAGGCTGTCCGTTTCGCTATCATATATATCTATCATATTTACAGATCTTTAGGCCACATAGGACCACACTCAAGGAGGTTGTTGCTGCAAAACCTGTTATGTTCTGTTACCCGATGTGTCCTGTACGTTTTGGTAACCCGGCAACCTTCTTGTTACATTTATTTTTTTAGCATCTATTGCTGCTGCCACTGCAATGGATCTGGGGGACGATGTGGCCAAGTGGAAAACTATTGCTGCGGCTCTCCACGGGGGAGCTCTCAACCATTGTGAAACGTTCGAATACACAGAAGACGCAATCGGATACTTGTACAGCTACCAGGGTCGTTTGGGTCTGGTGCGGGCTGCAAGCAAGGCGAGTGTCACACGCCAGCATCACGACTTCTACTTCCACCCGGATAACATACCGGGCCCCCTAGGCCTCACTAAGTTTTTCAGTACGGGAGTAGCTGATTGTTGCATACTGTGCAGGCACATACGAATGACATTACATGCCGGCAGTTGCAAGTATAAGAACATAGTCACTGACAATGGTACCCGGAGGACTGTTCCGGTCATGGACTTGAACCTGAGGCGCTTGGAGCACCTGGCTGTTATGCATACGCCTTACTTTGTGATGTTGTTTTTGGAACTCGTGCAGAACAAACGCTACGGGTTTCACAAAAGCGAGGGCGCTAGACACAGTATCGCTAGATACGTTTTTGCCCAGCTGAAGGACGATGACAGTGGTATATTCGGTAACACCGATGATTCATTCAGGTTCCTAAAGCTATGGTGGAGATTTCAAGACAGAAGAGGTTCCAGGGAATTGAGAGTGTCTATCCCTTCGTACCTCGAGTTGCACTCAGAGCTGAACGTATGGAACCCCAGGAGTGACACCTTTGCCGACAGAAAACCTGACCCTCTGTACTCCTTCCTGGGCAAATATTGCCTATGCCACGAAGTAGTAGTGGTGCCTAGTGGCTCGTTCACCGACTGTGAGGATGATGTAGCTCTGTCACCCGCAATGGATACACTGACTGAAGGGCAAGTGTCTACTTTCTCGTTGAGAGTCTTGGTCCCCAGTGTGCACGTGGAAGACATTATGCATTCAGCTGTAAGAGCGTGCAACGCCAGACAATCTATGCTCAGTGACACCAACTACAAGGCCAGTGCTACCTCTTCCCAGCACATGGACTGTAGCAGGCTGCTGGCCCCTAGGCTCGATTGCCTGGTTTTGCAGGACGTTGGTAGTGCGAACGCGGTGATGATGCACGTCGTGACAACTCTGGATGCCCGATGGCAGACATTGAGCTCTTGGATGAGAAGCGTGCGAGGTAAAGCTCTCGAAGAGCAGCTCGAGTTTAAAATCAACAAGGTCTTTCTGGGGGTACTTGGGTCTCTTAGAGCCATGTGCCTGATGGGCATGATGCATCCCAGACACTTGTATGCCAAGACAGCGGTCCGAGAACCTAAACTCTCCACAGTGTTCTTTGTCCACAGTGAGACCGGAGACGTACTATCCCTGTTGCCATTCGTGTCGCTGCCCACTATGTACAGGTCTTCCAACATTGCAAAGGACATGGACTCATTCCGCATGGCATGCGCTAATCTGGCACTGTGTACCTTGTGCGCACATGTCGAGAGTGACGCTTCTATCATCGAACATTGGAATGAAATGAAGGCCCAATGGGAAACGGGAGGATCTGCCGCAATAGCTAACCGTCCAGGGATGCAACACGAGCCTTCTTACCGTGAGTCGGACAAGGTGGATATATGCGGCTCGCCAGACCGGCTCAAGACTCTCGTCAACGCCTTAGCGTTTTGCAGGGCCGGGCTGGTGAATGACAATATATGGCGTAGACTGGGACCAAAGCAGGCCGGAACTAGGGACATGAGCAGAGTCGACGTGCCTCATGTGTGGTTGGGTGAAAGGTCAAGGACACCAGAATCTCTGAAGGGTAGGCTGCTGGCTCTGGGCTTCAAGGAACCCATTCGTGTCAGCATTATAGAATCGCTTAGGGAACACGAATCGTCTGCCATTCGAAGTGTACAGCGTGGCTTCACTACACCCAAACCCGAGATTTACCAGGCCTTGCTTAGCGCACTCACGGCTGACAAGAGCACCCTGGGATGGAACACATTGTCTTCTAATGATTCCACAGTCAGCTACACAACCTGGAGCCGTGGTACAGGACGTGTCCACAAGCACAAGAGCACCAACGACTTGCCGGGTCCCCCAGAACTGGCAAAAAAGATATACCACAAGGGTATCATTGGGGCTCTGAAACACTTTCACGAGTTAAGCGGATCGGTGAGTCTGGAACTTGCGGGTCCCTCGGGTTCATCAGCTACCGTGGCAGAGGTACACCTGGACGCTCAGGCTTCTTCTAATCACGTAGACACCATCCAGGTCGAATGTGATACTACGGAGACTGTGAACCATACTCGGGGCGACATCTCTACCAACTTACACCTCACTGCGGACACCACAACAACCATTGCACCTTTCTACCCTGAACTAGCCGGAGGAGGGACGCCGACAACATTCGGCAGCACTGGTGACAAAAGTTGGCACTTCACGCAGAACCAACACACTGTCAATTCCAAGGGTTGCTACAGCAGCAGGAACCACTTTTACATCCAGGATGAGACTGATGATTACAGCTCCAGACAGGTTCCGGACTTGCCTGTCATCCTGCTTGATTGTTTCAAGGATCAGTACCTGGATGATCCTAATAAACTAAAATCCCTTGTAAACCAAGTCCTCAATCCTGGTACCTCGGACAATGTCAGTCACGAGCCCCAACTCCACATGCAGTTTCATCGGCAAAGTGACCACGTTGCCGATGAACCTGCGGAGACTGTCATTGTTGGGCCCCAAATCCAGATACAGTCTCATCGGCAGAGTGACCACGTTGCTGAAGAACCTGCAAATGATTTCGTGGTACAGCTATACCCACAACCTTGGGTCAGACAGCCTAGTACTACTACTGATCAACAGATGATCCATCAGTGAGACCAAGGGTTATTATACAATGCCACAGGTTATCATTGTCCTATACCGAATTATGTCGTGCCGATACCACCTTTGCAAGTAAACGCAGAAGGGTCTGACCCCACTAGGGAGGCACCCCCTGACACTCACTTGGTTCCCCACCTTACCACACATTGGAAATCTACATGGTTTGACTGGGTTGGGTTTTTTAAACAAAACAAACGTTGGAGGTCTATAGGGTTTACCACCGCAAGCATGGAGTCAATTGGATACACACCATACCATAAGATGGTGTATGCCAGTTGTTACACAGTCTCTATATCTAGGTTGAAGGATATGACAATTCAACAACTTCCCCGCGTTGCCTTTCCTATAACGGAACCTTGTGTTCTGTTGCCCAAGCCGCCATCGCATTCCAAAGGTTGGAGGATACCGAAAACTCTGACCCCAACAGTAGTAGGCGTGCTACGCAAAGATCCCAGGGATCATAAGCTAAGCTGGCTGATGGGAGTTGAATCTGCTTTACAGCGCTATTGCCTACTGCACTACCCTAAGGACATGGTCTACAACAAACAGATTCCTTGCACTACACTCAGCTGCGAGGCAGGCCCCCAGACGTACCACAATGTGAATCTAGGGACACCTCCCCAGAACGGCTTTAAACACGTGGAGCTCATAATCAATGACTTCCCTACGTTGACTAAGGACGACGTACCTAAACTGCTGATGGTTAAAAGCTCGGAGACCTTGTATATGGGAGCTGTTAACACCATTCAAAATGTTGCAGGGTTGTTGGTACACAGGGTATTTGCTGAAAATGACGTTTTACAGGACATCTTGGACATGCACACCGCTCTTCAGGTTCACTCCTTCGTCCCCAGGACGTTCACACTGCAGCTGATGACGACCCCATATGTACACAGTTCTGTGGTAGGGATGTTTGTAGGTGAGGCAGCAGGAAAGTGGAACCTAGGCTGTGTGTACGGAATTGAAAGTGCCTCAGAGACTGACAATGTCACCATGGCCTATCATGTCATGCAGTGCCTTTTACGAGCACAGATCGTAGCTATCCGGGTCCTGGGCTTCACTATGAAGTGTATACAACCGTCAAGGGTATGGAGATGGGGTACTGGATTCAGAGTGGACTTCATTGGATGCCTGATCGACACCATATACACTTGGAAAGTCGGGGATCCGGTGTGGGGAGGATCACACGCTTTACCTACCATTCACAGTACAATGAAACAGTTGGGACTGCTCAACCATTTGCCAGATTTGGTGAGAAGCACGTTGCTTGAAAGCTACGTAGCTAACGGCTGTATGGAAGGAAGCAAGAGAGGGAGAATACAACCCCATCGTGATCAGTCCCGGACCCTGTCTGTCCCAGCCGAAGAGCACCTACTCCACCGTGTTTACAACCTGTGCGGATTCACACACCAAGACACGTCTGTGGACAGTAGCTGGGACACTTTACTAGGCTCTGAGCAGTACAAAGACATCGATCTGCACACTGTGGGTGCTGTCGTTCGGCCCTTCGGTCCTTTCTACATACAGATACACAACCAGTGTTTCAGGTGGAACAAAGCCCTTATCGTGGAGCCCGTTCTCTATAAAAGTCCAGAACTGGCTAATGTATTAACTGTGTTCAAGGGTGACACTGGCAACGTGAATGCATCGGGTAACCGAGTTGGCCGAGTTGCAAATTCGAGAGGAAGAGTGAGTGTAGTGTCAAGTACTACCAACAGCGTTGGTCACCAGAACAGAGACCCAGCATCAGCTGACGATTACCCAGGTCCAGGGGTGGAAGAGGATGCTGCTACAGCTGATGATGATAGTATATCTACTAGGCGCGCCCATGGCAAACATCTCGATACACCCTCTGGGATGCCTGTCCACAGCTTCTATTACCCTATGGAGTGACATGTATAGACCGTACCTTTTCTGATAGCCGTTTGTAATACCCGTGTCCTTGTTTATTTGTTTGCATGCATATAGTTTATTGCTTATAATGTCTTCATACATTACACTTCCTTGTGTGACTTATACATCAGCAATTATGTCTACTTATGATGTCTACTTATAGCTACAACACAATACCATTATTATACATGTTTATGACTTGGTAGTCCATCGTTGGTATGTAGTTGTGTATAGATAATAATAAAAACCCAGCAAACGGAGTATTCGTCTCCATGTGTTTTTATTGTATATCAAACAAATAGAAAACAATGTGGACAATGATACATATATACAACTATAAAATTACAGGACATCCCCAAAACTACACATGCAGTACAGGTTCATAGTGGTGGGACTTGATAACGAAATGACTAATGTCTGTGTTGTAGATGGGGTATGAATGCTCTGTGATCATTGCCGAACTCTTTCCGTGAGCCAAGAGCATGAGGGTGACTTCATCTACGCTCAACCACCTATTGCTCTCCATCAACACATCTTTCAGACCCTGTCGGGTGTTAGTGTTATGCGTGTTTACATACACTTGGAATCCCGGGACATTGATATTATCTATCACGTAGTCTACAGTGGTACAGACCAAACTATTGCGGACATCGCGGTCACACTTGCCAGATTTGCCCAATAGCACAGCCACTGTGTGGAATCCACAATAGTTGTCAGATGGCACTTGGCAAACCTTAAGATCGTTCAGCCTGAGGTATGCTCCTAATGTTCCCGTGTGATAGTGGGTTAGGGTAAGCTGCTCTTGGGGTATCCGGACGGGTAGGTTGAGGCCTTCTACAATCACAGACCAGACGCCGCTATGGTAGCAGATCGATCCGGGAGCCCACAGGCCGTGGTAGTGGTCGTTGACGATGTAATATTTGCGACCGTCGACAGTCAGCTCCACGTTGACTCCGAACAGGCCTCCTACAATTGCTGTGATGGGTACAAATTCCGATTCCAGATTGCACGTTCTATTGTAAATGGCATGTATGTCGTTGCAGACTCCAAGCGGAGTGACAGTCTGGAGGTTGAAACTTTTGACTGCTAAGTGTACCATCACGGCCAGAGCTTCAGGCGTGGAGGGTTCCGCAGTTGATACGGTGACAGTCGAGGATGCTCCTGCTGTTGTTACAGGGAGACTGTTGGCGTGCATGAAGAGAACCCACAGTGCCTCTATGAGTTTATTGTGAGATATCGGAGATCCTCTCACGTTTACCCTAACATGGGTTTTGCTGTACACCGTGGATGCAATGTTTGCCATGCAAGGGCTTTTCACGACCGGAGCTGCCACGTGTTGCCGTTTGTCTAACGCTTGGGACATATGTGCTATAGATAGGAATGTGTGTCTTTCGTCAAACCCCAGGTTGTCTACATTCTCCACCAATAGGCCTTTGCATATACGACGATAGACTATCGCCACGGGCTGTTCCGGTGCCGCAGGCGCATCGTCTTGACTTGCGCCTTCACTTGCTTGCAAGTGGAGATCGGGCGAAAGGGGCTACTGGGACACACAGGTCCAGTTGTCGTCTGGCTGCTGATCATCTACCAGATCTAAAGAGACAAAGGTTTCCTCTGACTCCTCTTGCATTGCCATGCGTAAAGTATCATCGAGTCTGACACCATCCTGGTCGACATCGTTGAAAACTCAGAGTGAGTCGCACCACGGGTCAAACTCTCCGTCAGGCCCACGGAGGGCCTGTGCGATAGGTCTAGCGTGACGCATAGTCAGCGTACCCTGGATGCTACTGTGAAGCCCGTGGGCAAGATTGCCAAGGTACACGAAGGGAGGTTCCTTGTTTTGTAGGTAAGATTCTTCGTCCCCGTGCTCTTTGGTGAACCACATGTCTCGGCTCTCTATTGAGCTCTTGACAGTGCCCGGAATCCAGTTCAGCTTCTTCCTGTAAGGCAGCTGAGCCATAAGCTCTGGGACGTATAGCTCCGCGATGCGTAGGATGGTGCCTATTTCGAGCAGAGCACCGAACACTATACTTAGAGCGTTTACTAGCTCTCTTCCGTAAAGGACATAGTAATTGTCAGATCCCTCTGTCAACCGCTCGAGGTTCAGAGCTGAGCATAGGTGTTTGTCAGCATCGGAACCTGTTCTGGACAATCGGTCCTTCAACATGGGTTGCATGTGTAACGTCCCCATGTACACGAGTACGTACCAGGCCGCGTAGTACAACAAGCCCGCTGAGGTAACTGTGAGGTGTGCGCCGTTGTCGTCGAGGTCGTCATCCTTCGCGAACCCAAACACCCGTAGTCCGCAAGCCGCGAACGTTAGAGCTATGGTGGAGCTCACAAGTCGGTCAGGTGAGCTGTCACCCTCTCCCGTGAAGCACGGTAGAACCCCTTTGCTCAACACTTTGACCATCAGAGCCCTTTCCGAGTCGCTTATCAGACTAAGATTGGCTAGGGTGTTGATGGGCCCGGTAAGGTGCTTCGTGTAATGCTCACAGCTAACTTGGACAACTCCCCCGGTGCTCATGGGTATGAAACGTTCCAAAACTTCTGTCGCTATGCCTCTCCACCCTCTCGCCAGCAGCTCAAGTGTGTAAATGGGGCTGGGCGACACAGGTAGAGCCAGAGCTTTGAACAGCTTGTAACACGCCCTGGTTGAGTTCACAAACAAGGGCCATATTCTACCTGCGAACTTGCGCGTGTTAGGCACCTTCAGCGTAAGATGGTCCAGAGCTGATGCGGCCACTCTAGGGAAGCACGACACAAAAGCCCTCGCTATCACGTCTACCTCTTGGGCCCTGGCTTCCATGGCGACTGGGGCTTTGGTCAGGACGTCGACTGCAGTCGAAATGTTGAAGTCATCATCCCTTGTAATCGGGTAAACGACAGGCTCCCGCTTAGCGGAGAACCTGGGGTTTCGCACAATCACCTCTATCAGCCCGGGGTCAGGGTCCTGGGAGCCGTTGTCATACCTGTGCTTGACCGTTGAGCTGCTCCGGGTTTCAGATACCACTGGTATGTGATCGTTTGCGAATATGACAACCATGGCCTCTAAGTCAGACAAGGAGGGGGCCTTAGCTTTGTACTCCTGGAACCTTATCGAGTGTATCATAATGGACTCTGTCCAGGCTTCTAGCAAGTTACAAACATCACACCCCTGAGGCTTGTGTATTCGATATAGGAGCCAGCATAGCTGAATCACTGCTTCGTTTCGCACCAGCCAATCGCGCTGACGAGACGCCTCCACTGCGGCGCACTCCATGAGAAACACGCAGGAGGCCAGGAGATGACTCCTACATTCGACACAAGCGATCTCCTTAATGCCACCCTCCGAGCAGCGCACTGACTGCACAGCGGACCAAGGCGTGTATCCGCACCGTCGCATCTTGTCCAAGATGAGCGTTACGATTCTGTAGCTATGCGCATTGTTGTGTGTAATGGGACACTGTAGATGGTGAGCAAATACCATGGAGCCGGTCCTGTTTTTTATGATACACTTCCAATTGTAAAACTCCTGGGCCCATCCTAGCTTCAGCTCGTTGTTCGTCTCCCCGAGTTCCTTGCGCTCTTCGATCCAGTCCGAACGAAGGATTTCGTGGAGCACGGGAGCGAGCATTGCGTCGCAGACAAACGGTCCGAATAACTCTATGCCTTCGCTCATGTTTCGTTTGTTCAACAGCCACTTGTTTGCCAGATACAATAACCCGTCATCGTTCTTCTGTTCAAGGACTATTCTGTTTAGGTCTGGCAGATGTGTGCACATCAGACACGCGAGTCTCAACCTGAATAGCGATTTTATACACTCTGTCTTTTCAGACAGCCAGGTGCCGTTTGGGGACACGTCCTGCATGTGTATCGCGCCTTGGATCGATATAATGTCTCCATCTTTCACATAGCGTAGCGGGGTCTGGAATTTGTGAAAAGATTTGCATTCGGTCTGGGTTGACAGGTCGCTTGCTTCAAACACCTCGACATAAGGCGCCATGCGCCCGGTCAGCGCTCGATCGAAAGACACTGTGGGTGTGCTATGTACTGAGGTGGATTGTATTGCCTTCTCCTGAACTGGGTAATCGGAACAGTGTAGACACGGTTCGTCCTCCACATCGGCATCTTCGGAGGTCCGGTCACATTTGCTGTAGAGCAGGTAATCGCAATCTGAATCCATGGTGTAGACGCACTATCCATGATACAACCGCTAGATTAGTACCCACACGCTCCACCGGGGGCCAGTCAACCGGCAAGGTCAACTGCTCACTGCAGCGCGCTCATCTCCGCGTACCGGCACCGAGACACCGATTCTCTCAGCTTGGATCGCGTCTGAGCCACCTGAAGCTCGAGAGAGCCCTCGTTCCTAGTCATCTTTCTCACTTGCGAGACGAGCATAGACCTCTCATACAGCAGAGTCTTCACGGATATCTCTCCCACGCCGACCAGGGCCTCCAGCACCGTGAGGTCGCTGCGGATATCAAAGTGCAGGTCGTTCATGCATGAGTCCCAACTCCACTTTCGCGATGTCCTTTCCAGAAGGCTGCGGATTTCCTCTATCGAGGCGCCGAGGACACCTTTGCGTTTGTCAAAATCCGTAGGAGCTGACGAGAGGTTGAAATCTATGTTTCTCAGCGCACGGGCGCAAGCTTCCCCTACGGCCCTGGGGGTAATGGAGGCCACCTTGTGGAGCATGCGAGCAACGTAGGCTTTTGCCTCAGACCAAGGCTCCCCGTGGCTCACGCCCGGCCTGTCCTGAGTCAGGGTGATAAACTCCATCACCGTGATGTCCCTGGATACCTTGGAACACATCTCTCTCCACACCTCTATGTATCTAATGTACAGATTGGTGTAGCGCTGGAGGATCATCCTGAGTGTCTCGCTGTCGGTGTAGCACGTGTTTAGGGCTTCTTGGACAGAAACGACTGCATGGTCACACTTAGCGTCTTCCTCGTTGGCCTCCGTTTTGAAAGCCTCTCGCACCTGTCTCTTTGCAGCCAGGCGAACCATCTCCTGCACGAGGTTGTTGCGCCCTAGTGCGGCCTGAACCATGTAGTGGAGATGGTCGTCGCTCGAGTCGACCCTAAGCTCGGGGTACCTCTCTAGAACCTTCTTGAAGCCTATCATAAGCTCAGAAACGGTCTTGGTGTAGCTAGTCAGGATCCGTCTGTAATTCTCCGCTGCGGACTTACAGTGAGCGTCATAGGCCTCACATCGCACGCATCTACGCTTGGAGCGTGTCGATCGGTCCCCAACACACGCCCCCCTGGGCGACTTATCTCCATCTAGGTCTCCTGTGGTCCACTTTTCAACTGTCCATGACCGAGGGTGTCTCTGTTCGGTCAAGGGAGCGTCTTCATCATCATCATCATGGGGGTGGTAATCTTCGTCATCGTAGTCAATGCCAGAGTTGGCTATTGACATACTCTCTTCACTGTCACTGTCTTCAAAATGTATGACTTTAAGCTGCTCCGTATGTAACTCATCGAAGGAATATTCAGAACACATCCTGATATCATGACTGTCCATGTTGTCGTTGGGTTTCCCCCTGTCATATTCATAGTATACGGACCCCTCTTCCATTGATTCCGCTGTGTCTCCTGTGTCCCCGTTGAGAGCTGCAAGGCGACATGCGGGCTGAACCGAGCCTTGGTTCACAAAGGGCATCGCTTCATCGGTGAAGACATTGTCGTATTTTGAGAAGATATCTTTAACCACCCTGGTCAAGTTGTCCCTCAGGGAGAGAGAATGATCAAACCCTGGGTCTCTCTTCCAGAGCGAAAGGGGCCAATTCGGGCTGTCCATAGCCTCGATACAAGCTTGCCCGTTCATCGGGTACGAGGCAACCCTCTCTGTACTGTGAGCTCCAAGAGGTATAGCTGGGGATCTCTCGTTCGCATGTGTGATAAGTACATGTTCTACGTCTACACTTGCCTCAGATTGGGAAAGGTACAGCTCACGGACGATGAACGCAGGTGCCTGTTCGGCGGCCGCAGCGATGTATTCGCAGAGTTAGATCCGGAATGGGTATCTAGGTTCAAGATGAGGTGCCGGCTCTTGTACAATGGGGAACTGAAGAGGTGTCTTTCTTTGTCACCCCTCGTCTGCATGTCCAATAACGTGTACAGGGTGAGGACCGGCGAGGGTGCGTTCACAACGTTCGACAGCAGAGGTCGTGTGGTGCAAATCGAACATTTCACCGACCCCCCTCTCCCAAGGAAACTAGCCATTGGGGATAGTGCATTCGCAGTTTTCAATGAGACCCTGTCCGTGTTCTCAGACGTGGCTTTTAGGATACAAGGAGGCTGCCGCCGAGCTGGAGCGCCACCTTCGCTGGTGATCTGTAGACGCTCGGACTCGCATGATGCGTTGGCAGGCTCGTCGTGTTCAATGTGGCCGACGTGTTACACGGTCAAGGAGCTCGACATTCGAGGCCTGAAGGTGGAATCGGGCTACATCTACACGACGGACGGCCTATCTCTGTACAGCTTGGTCGCGTCGTGGAAGACCGATATGTGTATGATCTTCGACGAAGGGTGTCGAGAGGATATAGTTCGCACGCTATGCGCTCTGGCTATGGGGGATTGCAATTTGGGGATTGCGTTCAAACTGAAATGCGTTCTGCCTGATCTAGGGAAAGATTTGGACCTGCGAGACCTGGACCCTCTACAGCCAGGTTCGATGCTGAGATACATCGGCACCCCCAAGGAGGTTAAACCCAACGAACATCTCGTCGACGAGCATCTTGCGGACGAACACTCGAGCGTCCTCAGCTGCTGCCGTGATCGTGATGGCTTGGCTTCTCTCAGAGACATGACTAGACTCCCCTCGGGGTTCTCTGTTCTTTCCGAGAATGAGAACGTTGTGGTCTTGAGACACATATTGAGAGACGCTGTGGTGATTGTACCCAAGAGGAGGGCTGCCATGACAAGGGGAGCCCCGGGGACGGTTCAGCTGAGGAACAGTAAGACGTCGGCTCCGAGTGGCTATATAACGGAATGGTTCCCGCTCGGTTGCTCTACGTTTAGAGTCGAAAGGGGTATCCCGGGCGTGCCTCCTGCCGTGATATGTTGCGGCCTCGACGACGGAGATGACGAACACGGGCGCCTGCCGAAAGCTCGCTCCTCCGGAGAGATGCCGACTCTGGACGTCCTAAGGAGCGCCGAGTATCACAGGGTCCTACCGAGAGGGTTCAGGTCGAGCGGGCACATCTTCAATCAATCCGTGTGCCTGTTACCGGGGACCATGGCCATTGGCACGCACCGCTGGTGTTACGTTTTGCGGGCTGTGTAGCTATCATGTACGCCTTTGATGTTTTCAGGCAGCTAAGTGTGGAGGAATCGGAGCTCACTAGCAGCCCCGTCCAGCTGTCGTTCCTATCAACCCTGAGCCTGAGAGAGGCTCAGGCTCTGCTCTTGTCGTACCTGTGTCTGAAGGAAGCCTTTGTCGCCTCGGAGAAGAGCCGTGTCAAGGTGACGGTGAAATCACATTTGATTTTATCTGAACTCAGAAAGATCGTCTCGGCCAACCCGAGGGTACACTCGGGGCTCGCGGGCTTGGAGCTTTCGGGTGGAGAGCAGGTAATGAGCGAGGAGCTGGAAAATGAGATATTGCAAATCCGAGACCGGGTATCCGGTGAGGAGAGGGAGGAAAACACCCAAGGGGAGGAAGGTGAGGAAAGCCAGGACTCCAGCGAGGAAAGCCAGGACTCCAGCGAGGGAGAGGCTGAATACGACCACTGTGAGGAGACTAAGGGAGATGACAAGGGAGATGACGATGACACCGAAGGGGAGCAAGGTGAGGAAAGCCAGGACTCCAGCGAGGAAAGCCAGGACTCCAGCCAGGGAGAGGCTGAATATGACCACTGTGAGGACACTAAGGGAGGTGACAAGGGAGATGACAATGAGGAAAGCAAAGACACATGTGAGGATGAACACGGTGGCGAAGCAAGTCAGAGCTGTAGCTCTGATTGCGAATCTGAGGATGACACCGATTACGAAGAACAAGTCATTGCAAACCTATCCAGAGTGATCTCCACCGTGCCAAGGTTTGGACATAGAACGGGACATTTGGTCCTGTTTGGGCGGGGAGAGGATGCGATTCAAGTTTCAAGTGGATCACGATGGGGATACGGACGCTGGGGCTGGTTACCTTGGCGTGTTTCACTCCAAGCACGGGTACAGCAGAGCTATGTTGAAGATCCCGAACACAGACGGAGTTGTACCCGAACCACGCTGGTTAGGGAAACCCACATTGCTCACCGATGACCTGTGCGTCCTCGGACCAAACAATAGAGGCAAGTCACTGCCTAGTCCATTGATCGATTGTAGTGACTGCTTCTTTCAGCTCAATTACTCTCCCAAGACAGCGGCCACGAAAAGCAATTCGGGAGCCGTCGCAGAGCCGGATGGGGGTATACAGTGGGGAAAAAAAGTATTTAGTCAGCCACCAATTGTGCAAGTTCTCCCACTTAAAAAGATGAGAGAGGCCTGTAATTTTCATCATAGTTACACGTCAACTATGACAGACAAATTGAGAAAAAAAAATCCAGAAAATCACATTGTAGGATTTTGAATGAATTTATTTGCAAAGTATGGTGGAAAATAAGTATTTGGTCACCTACAAACAAGCAAGATTTCTGGCTCTCACAGACCTGTAAGTTCTTCTTTAAAAGGCTCCTCTGTCCTCCACTCGTTACCTGTATTAATGGCACCTGTTTGAACTTGTTATCAGTATAAAAGACACCTGTCCACAACTTCAAACAGTCACTCTCCAAACTCCACTATGGCCAAGACCAAAGAGCTGTCAAAGGACACCAGAAACAAAATTGTAGACCTACACCAGGCTGGGAAGACTGAATCTGCAATAGGTAAGCAGCTTGGTTTGAATAAATCAACTGTGGGAGCAATTATTAGGAAATGGAAGACATACAAGACCACTGATAATCTCCCCTCGATCTGGGGCTCCACGCAAGATCTCACCCGGTGGGGTCAAAATGATCACAAGAATGGTGAGCAAAAATCCCAGAACCACACAGGGGGACCTAGTGAATGACCTGCAGAGAGCTGGGACCAAAGTAACAAAGCCTACCATCAGTAACACACTACGCCGCCAGGGACTCAAATCCTGCAGCGCCAGACGTGTCCCCCTGCTTAAGCCAGTACATGTCCAGGCCCGTCTGAAGTTTGCTAGAGTGCTTTGGATGATCCAGAAGAGGATTGGGAGAATGTCATATGGTCAGATGAAACCAAAATATAACTTTTTGGTAAAAACTCAACTCGTCGTGTTTGGAGGACAAAGAATGCTGAGTTGCATCCAAAGAACACCATACCTACTTTGAAGCATGGGGGTGGAAACATCATGCTTTGGGGCTGTTTTTCTGCAAAGGGACCAGGACGACTGATCCGTTTAAAGGAAAGAATTAATGGGGCCATGTATCGTGAGATTTTGAGTGAAAACCTCCTTCCATCAGCAAGGGCATTGAAGATGAAACGTGGCTGGGTCTTTCAGCATGACAATGATCCCAAACACACCGCCCAGGCAACGAAGGAGTGGCTTCGTAAGAAGCCTTTCAAGGTCCTGGAGTGGCCTAGCCAGTCTCCAGATCTCAACCCCATAGAAAATCTTTGGAGGGAGTTGAAAGTCCGTGTTGCCCAGCGACAGCCCCAAAACATCACTGCTCTAGAGGAGATCTGCATGGAGGAATGGGCCAAAATACCAGCAACAGTGTGTGAAAACCTTATGAAGACTTACAGAAAACGTTTGACCTGTGTCATTGCCAACAAAGGGTATATAACAAAGTATTGAGAAACTTTTGTTATTGACCAAATACTTATTTTCCACCATAATTTGCAAATAAATTCATAAAAAATCCTACAATGTGATTTTCTGGAATTTTTTTTCTCATTTTGTCTGTCATAGTTGACGTGTACCTATGATGAACATTACAGGCCTCTCTCATCTTTTTAAGTGGGAGAACTTGCACAATTGGTGGCTGACTAAATACTTTTTTTCCCCACTGTAGTTGTAGAGATGTCGAGGACAGAGCAGGCGATATGTAGCGAGAACGCAAGAGGCTACGAGGAACATAAACTATGTCGTCTCTTCAAGACCTGTCGCAGGAAGATGCAGCAGGGCCTGTTCGATGTTGCGGTCGAAACCCCATCGATCGGAGACCCTGGATTCAAGGAGCCTCTGTATAAGAGATCTTGGCTTGAGTTGCAAAGGCGAAAGCCTGCCTCCTCTACGGTTCCCTCAGCCATAGGAGACGGAGAGTTCTTCCCTTCAATAGAGATAGCCAGAGAAACCGATTTGGAGGAGAGTGAAGAAGACATGCTGTCCTACCCCTTGTCTGAATACAATCTCAACCTCACAATAAAAACTTCCCCGAATCGGTACTCCATGGTTAGGGCTGACAGGCCCAGGGGGGAATGCGGCTCCGTGTACGAGGCGTGCTTAGACGAGGCCGTGCTACTCGGACACTGCGCCAGGGTCTCTGTCACACGGGGTGCCAAGAAGAACTTTGACGTGAGCGCTTGTCTGACATGGTTCTACAGAGCCGTACACCCATGTGTGCCGGACATGACCGTGGGAGACTTGATGCTCGACTACGAGTTCACCCTGCATGGCAGGGGCCAGCTGTCGCCCGTCTACGCTCTCCTGAGCCATTTGGCGGAAAGCTGCAGGGTCAACTGCTTCCCTGTGTGCAAGTTGATCACCCTCAGTAGACACAGAGGCTCATCGGTGTGGACCAGGGGCATGGATGCTGCGTTCCACTCTCAGAGGCAGAGGACAAACACGATTGGGGCCTTCTTGTGCGCCCAGGATCACAGGCTAGCGCCTCTGCTGTCTAGGTGTTGCAACCCGAAGCCCGTACAGCCCTCCGAACTCTGGGAAGGCTGCGAGCTGTTGCCTCGCGGAGACGAAGAGGAGCTCCTCTTGCGAGCCTATTCTAGCACGCTCGGTCCCGTGTTCGAGTTTGAAAATGTACAGAGTTTCCCGAGTAACGTAAGGACCAGTCTGGGGGATTGGACTTTCATGCGGCTAGTGAGCAGGTCCTACGGTGTCAACCGCTACCCGGGCACCACTGTGGTAGACGGTTACACTATAGCGTTCGCTTCAGAGTCCCCGCTCTTCTACCTGAGGGACAATGGACCCTTGGTGCAGAAGCTTGAATCGGTGGCGGTGGTTGTAGAGAGCAGCTCACTGTACAGAACCGAAGTGTTGAAGAAAGAGGACCCCGAGTGGCCAGGCCCCGATCCGATAGACGGGCATGAACGCATCAAGTGTAAGAACAAGAGCTCCGTAATCGACGACATGTTCATGCGCAGCGGAGGCCGGGATCCCTTAGAGGGGTATGATGTGAACGACAGGTCTTGGACCAAACTCATAGGCACCCGGTGGACATTCAAAAAGGCCCCGGGTGATGAGTATCAAGAGCAAGACTGGGAGCTGGAATATCCTATCTCTGAGAGCCTGACCGCGATAGGGGGCCTGGGTTCTAGCAACGCTACTGCACAGTGGCTCTGTGCCGCTCCTCCTGTCAGTTTCTCTTTGCGACTAAAGAGTTCTGGAGGCCAACTGGTGAGTGAAAGGCTCGCACCGCTCGGACGTGTGGAGATAGACTCTAGGACGGCTCGAATCCAGGACCCCGTCGCATGGCGAGGCTTCGACTCCTTGTGCTCCCAGGCTCTGACGTGCCCTACCGAAAAGGTGTGGACCAGAGGCACTTGTAAGGTGGTGAACAAAGGACTGAACAAGTTCAAACGCAACGCTCTGGTGCCAATTGCAAACCTGATCGTGATAGTCCAGGCCGGAGATTGGTACGCTTCCCCGTGTCACCAGGTCCACAGCGATGAGTACACCAAGCGGGACGTTCCGGTTGACCAGAGTCTGATTGTCCACAACGAGGTGTGCTCAGCGTCTGAGTTTGTCCTGGCCCTAGCGTGTAGAATGCTCTCGGGAGAGGTGCACGAAGAGCTGGAGATAAAATGTCTAAGACGCGGCGTGTACAATTACCTGCAGCGGGCGCTGGCCTGGTTCGCTGGTGCTACGGGACCTTTCAGATCGCGGACTGTGACTGTTTTCACGCCTGAGGCGGACTCTGTGACAGAATGTTGGACTCACACTTTGCCCCCGGGTTTAGATGTTCTGAAAACATGTTGCATTGGGTACCTGGTCTCCTGCAAAGGGCCTTGTGGCACTAGGGAGGATGTGACTGCTCTGCTCTCCAAGTCTAAAGGGGTCATTCGCGTCAACTCCGGTGGCAACCTGGTGCTACATTCAAACCCAGGGACCTTGAAAGTGTCTGCAATGCAAGGGGATCCAGGGCTGCACGCTGTCATCAAGACTCCCGTGGACAGCGCCACAGGCGGAGAGAGTGACTGCAAAGAGGTGCACGTTCGTTGCAACCGTTCGCTTAGGGAGTTCTGCAAGCTGCTCTGTCTACCCAAGGGAATCCGAGGACCCGAAACCTGGCAGAGACCCTTACCGTGGTCAAAGACGGACCCGAGTTCATTTTGCTCGAAGGTGTCAAAGTTAAAGTACAGATGGGAGTCGGGGAGGACTGATTTCACCAAGGCGCTCGCTCGAGACTCTATGGGGTGTTTTTGGTACAGCAAGCGGTTGCAAGACTGGAAGAGGTGCTCTGATGGGAAACTGATACCTAGGAGAGAGAGGTTTTGGTACCTGATAGACTACAAGGAGTCCTTGGCTAGACAGAATCAAAGTGAAGTCGTGAGCTCCGATGAAAGTGAACCCGAGTTGTCTGACAGCGATGGAGAGTCCTCGGGTGGGGATGTTGACGAAGAAAGTGGATCTGAGGGGACTGCTGATCATGAACAAAGTGGATCGGATGTGAGTGATGATGAACAACAAAGTGAAGTAGAAGGGAGCAAATTACAAGGGAGCGAAGGACAAAGGAGTGACGATGAACAAGAAAGTGAAGGAGAAGCGAGGGAAGAAGAAGAAGAAGAGAAGAAAAGAAGAAGAAGAAAAGAAGAAGAAAACTCCAGAACCCATTACTGTAAACTGCGAGTGGCATGAGAGGGGAGTTTCGGGTTTCGTTGTACTCAATTCCCGTCTTGAGGTTGAATTTGTCCCCTGTCTCCCTTTGAACGAAGGGCATGTGTTCTTCGAACCTGTCCACAATGACGACTACAGGACCAGGGTGAGATTGGACAACGACGGCAGGCTTGTCAAGTATTACAAACCTCACAAGTTCCTCTCTCTCACGTACGATGTGTGCACCGTGCTGATGTACGGGTGTGGACTGAGACCGTGTTTGTACACGGCTCGTCAGACGCTGCGGGCGAGAGGGTTCTTAACCTGGTCATGGGAACGCTTGCCCTGGCTGACAGAGTCTCCCCCGATGTGTATCCTATCCACCCGAAGATTGTAATTGTGGTGAGTGAGGGGAGAGAGGAGATGCTGAAACTTGCTCGTGAGATCAGCCGCTGTATTGTGGTGACCACCGGACGTAGGAACAGAGTGGGCGCCCTGGCATACGCCTTCAGGGAGTTACCGCACAACCTAGCGATAGAGGCCTGCTTGCCTTGGACAGGGAATGGCAAGCTTGCCTCACACTACGCCATTCCCGAGAACTTTATCAGCGACACTGGCATATTTGCATTTGCTCAACTAACGACACTCTGGCCCTCTGTTTCTGAGAGAGGCGACGTGAAACACCCGGCGTGCTCACGAGACCCCAGATGGATAGGAGTCATGGTGTGTCTAGCGGAATGGCAGGGTCAGAGACGGATCACAGACGTGGTAGCCCCGGGAGCACTAGAGGCTCTGAGATCGAGCCTCACCAAGGCCAGAGAATGACAGTGAGCGTGATCAACCTGTACGACTTGGCGTGCAGAGCAAGGTTGCTGGGAGAGATAGACTCACAACTGCAAAACTTTGCAGACTCATTTCATGAGCCCAAGCGATCAGCCTCGACGCCCGAAGGACCTTCTAACAAACAGGTCAACGAATACACGGTGTGGCTCGCGATCCAAGGCGTGGAGAAGGGCGAAACCATAGTCAGAAGGCCAAATCAACCGCTGACACTGTCCGAAGCAGTTGGTGTCTACGCAAAGCTCAGCAGAGAGTTCATCACGTGCTCTCGCGAAGAGTCCCTGAACACCTTGGATTCTCTGCAGGACTTCCTTTCGCTCATGCTCCGGTACCCAATGGTGCCGCAGCTGGCTATGGACACCAAGGAGTGTCCCGAGTGTTACTTCAAAGCAGAAATCACTGTCGACACCTGGGAAGAAGTGAAGAGGAATATTTCGTGCTACCACTTCACGCTCAGGCACGAGCAGTGTGCGTTTGGAAAGAATGTAAGTTCCACTCACGCGGAGGACTCGTGCGATCTCCGTATCGACGACAACGGCGAAATGGTGAGAGCCGGCCCTTGCGGTAGTGTCTTCATAACTGACGCCACGAAGGACGATCGAGGCGCGGGTGAAAGTCTGAAACCCATTAAGTTCCTGGAGCAGTTGGATTCGCTCAAGAGACGGGACGAGATAATCAAGCAGAAGACGTTGGGTAAAGAAATATTCCACCAACTCAAATCTCATTGCCACACACTGGAGGAGATAGAGGCTCCCAGGTATCTGAGCGCATACCCCTTGCGTTCACTCTACCAATTTTACGGTTCGCTCAATATGAGCCGCAACAGAGCCCAGGTCCTATCTGCGCAGTACCCTGATGAGGAGGGGGACAGGCGTCGGGCTCAGCTGAAAGTCGACGAGCTGAGAATGAACCTAAGGTCCACAGCCTCGACTGGCACTAACGACAAGCTGATCTCGTATATTTGCATGGCGATGATAGGCCCAGTACGTAGATACAATCCTAGGTATAATGTGACGGCTGAGAGAGTTGTGTTATTCAAGCACCTGATAGCATCGGGCTTTCCTATAGAGACTGCCTCGAGTCTAGTGAAAAATATAACCTCGTCTAAGACAGTCTCCATGATCGCATTACCCTTGGACAAGGGTGTTGAGCTACAGTTGACAAAAACAGTCGGACCTACCGCGTACAATATAAAGATAGCTTCTCTCATATGGTTATTCTCACACATCACTGCATATTGTACGCTTCGACAGCTGACTCATGGCTACGTACGAATGGGAGACTCACCCGACGACATGGCCTGCGATGGCATCTACGTGTTTGACCAAGATCATGTGGGATTCAGATTGTCCCGAGCGCCAGAGCTTTCAAACACAATCGACCCAGGGTCTACAAGAGCAGCAGCCTCGGCGTACATGCCCTTCTCACAAATTGTGGAACTGCTTGCACTGCGGGATAGCGTTCAGGAGAGATTTTGCTGATAGTGTAATCAGAGCCGGCCCTGAGCACTCTTACGACGCATTGGTGCAGTTTGGTAACGCTCCCATAACCAGCATAGTCAACCTACAGTGGAAACGGCAGGCTCTGGAGAAGCACAAGGCTGATCGCAAAAACTACTCTGCTGCAAAGGCTGACCAACTACTCAAAGAGTACGTGGAAAAGAGGCAGAGTCAGCAGAAGGTGCGCCCTAAGCAGAAGCAGCAGACTACGTCTAAGGGCTCAATCAAGTGGAAAAGGCCTGTCTGCATGCAAAAGAAGAACAAGAAATCACCAAAGACAAACCCAAACATCACCTGTGCCAGTTTGAACCGATGTACACGATAACCGTTGGATCGTTTATTGTGTTCTATTGCCCTTGATATGTGTGCACGAATGTCTGAATAAAACACCTTGTTAGAGGAACACGATTGTACAACTCAAGCCATTGTCTGTCTGTGTGTCTTTATTTCACTCATATGTCATTCATGTACAAAACCGTTCTCATATGGATTGAGTATGGATGAATCAACCACGGACACATACCGGCATGGGAGAGATGCATTTTATTGTACAGGCATACAGAATATTACATGTCTTGCGTACCATACCAAAACGAACAACACAACATAGTGAAGATATTACACAGAGCAAATGTGGTGTGGCCGTAGCTTTGGCTACGAGTGCTGTAAACGCATCACTTTCTCCTCCAGTCTCCACTCATGACTTTCGTAGTACCCCTTCGAGCAAGGAGTCCTCCTTTTCCCCATGTGTTTTTTATTTTCCTTGTTCTTTCGGTGTAGAGACGAGTCCAGTCGAGGTGCGGTCCGATGTCCAACCTCGCACTGTTCCAGGTTCTCGAAGCAGCGGTCTCGGGAGTCTGACTGTGAGACATAGTACCAGACATAGTACTGTCGATGTCAGAGTAGCTAGCGTCGGCAATGTACTTTTCCAAGGTGGCCGTCACCACAGCGGGCAGGGAGCTGGCGAGATCGCTGTTGGAAAGCACCCCTTTTACAAACTCTGGCTGGTTCACGTGCATGTGGATATGCGTGGAGAGTGTAGACCACTGGTTGTGTCTGGTGCGTGTCTTGTCAAAGCACATAATCACCAATGTCCTGTTGTTAAATATGTCGCCTAGTACACAATGCTTTAAATATGGGAAAAGACATAACGCCAGCATTACCACCATGGTATAGAAGTCAGCTCTTTTGGAGTGCTTGTCGTTGTACTTGCAAGTCACTTTCTTCATGAAGCGGTTGATCTTCTTGTTGCGCGAGCTGAACAGCGTTGATATGGCTACTGCGCTCTTCAACACGGCGTCCTGTAAAACCGAGGACATCTCTCGGCGGCAACACAGCTCGGACCTGTGCTTAAACTGTATCTCCTCAGCCAGTTCGAATATCTTTGCCATCCAGGAGAAAGACGTGGTGCTCGATGACGTGTTTGCCCCTAGACTCTTGTGTACAATCCCATATTGACTCCCAAAGTCTTTGGTTAGAGATATCGAGAAGAGGGCGAGCATGACAGGCAGGCTGGCTTTCAGTATGAGATGGCGGCCTTCCACCTCCGTGCAGCAGTGACCCGTGGTCCCTGGGTGGTATTCCTTTGCACCATAACCCATTTCGATACAATCCCCTCTATCGGGCATGTAGTACGGACCTCTGAACTCCACCTGAGGTTTGTGAAATACGAGCAGAGCTGCGACGGGACATGAAGACTCTGATGAGGCCATCTGATATCGGCTCCAGCGTCACCATGGTTTGTATCAAGGAGCAACTGGAACCTGAGCACACGTGCCTGCTGCAGTGTGTTCGGCACACGTATCCCTGAATGTGGTCTCTGAAAGAGCATTCATTCTCAACACAGTAGCTCACCCATTGGGGATCGTCTATTAACTCTATGTGGGAATGATTCATGCTTGACCTGTTGACATGCGGTCTCCGTTGCTGTCCAACTATTCTTCTTCTTCTTCTTCTTCTTCTTCTTCTTCTTCTTCTTCTTCTTCTTCTTCTTCTTCTTCTTCTTCTTCTTCTTGCTACTTGCTGTTCCTCTGTCCTTCCACGTTCTGAGATCTCACCCTTCCAATCTCACCCTTCCTCTCCACTTGCTCTTCTCCTGTGGCTGTATTTTATGATATGACACTGTCCATGACCAGTGTGTGATTATGTAGTATGAGATATGTAGTATGCTAGGAGTACTATCCAGGTTACCCCTGCTAACATGTCTCCTTCTCACTTTCTCTTCTCAGGCCAGCAGAGGGCAGAGCGCTGATCTCATTCTGGTGGACGAAGTGGGCTTTGTTAGTTCTAAGGTGCTGCTGGCTGTGCTGCCGAACATCGCGTTCAGAGGGCGAAAGCAAGTGCACATCACAAGTCATGTCAACAACACCCCGTGGCTGAACAAAGTGGCTGATATCCGTGGGGAAGATGGAGAGCCCGCGTACCACGTAGTGTCCCAGAGCTTCAAGTGTAGGTATCACGAGAGGGAGCCTGGGCTGACGTGCTTCTGCCTGGGAGTGCACTGTCCTCAACATATATCTGTAGACAACCATCTGAAGGAGCTGATGAACATGGTCACGCCGAAAGGATTCGAGAGCCGAAGTCACGGGTAGCAGCAGCACTTCGTCCACCGACACCAAGACCGACCACACCACTCCCTTCGAGCCCTCGGTCATAAACAAGTTCCTGTCGAATAACAGCGTCACCCTGGAATATATGAATCGTGGGTCCGTGGTCAGAGCGTACCTGTGCCTCGACCCAACGTTCGGAGGAGGCTCTAGGTCCTGTGCCGGGGTGTGCTGTGCTGTGGAGTTGGCAGGTGGCAAGCTAGTGGTGAGTTGTCAAGTTTCATCCGAATCTAGACCTGTAATCAGAAGGTCGCTAAACATGTATTTGTAATTTAAGGGTCTGTGTTTTTCCCAAAGGTACAGTCCGTTTGTGGGAGCGGGGCTCAAGTCTAATAGTGTGCAAATGTAAGCGCTTATACGAGCCTCGTCTTGGATCGTCAACGTGGACTCCGTGTCGGCTACGAAGCACGAGATCAGGTCTAGGGCCTGGGTCCAGGTGCCACATGTGCACTTTGCTTCGGAGAGTTTCACCAACCACCCTGTAACCGCTAGAGAGATGATTGTGTGAAGTGATTGTATATCCCGTACGCTCTCCTTGATGATAGCCATGTACTTTAGGGCTCCGCTGCGAATAGTGTCGGCTGAGGCGAACGCAGCGAGTACCATATCGTCGTACCCCTTCCAGTTGCAGCTTGAGATGCACTCGTGTACGAACTGCTCTGGAACCTGGTTGCCTATTGCAAGTGTTATAACCCTTGACAACTCGCAAGGAACATCGAACGAATCACATTGTACGTCTTTACCGAGTCCTCTTTTGTTGTAAACCGAGATCAATGTGTCTATCATGAGTATCCTAGCAGGCGAGAAGGACACAAGCTGGCTGTATAGGGTCCTGAGTTGCCCGTAATCCATGTTAGAGTAGAAGACAATGTTGCGCTGGAATGAAGTGAACACTATCATGAACTCGTAGTGTGATAAGAGGTACTCCCATGGAGTCCTCATCAATGTCTCCACGTCCTGTCGAGCAGCCTGACAAGCGGGACAGAACATGATTGTTTGTGGGCTAGCAGCAGCCTCTTTCTGTTCTCTCTGTGGGTGTTTAAATCCTCAGAGCGCTAACAATGTATTTATACCCCTTTCACTGACTAGTTGTACGGGTCTCTCTCTCTCTCTCTCTCTCTCTCGCTCTCTTTCACTCTCACAGGTTATGGCCCTGGAGGAACTGGAGATTCGCGATTTGGATCAGGTGACGCGAGTCTACGCTGCTCTGCTATGCGCTCACATTAGACTACTGAAACTGATTATGCCCAGAGTGATGTGGAAAGAAGTACCAGTGGTGATGGTATTTGAACAAAACACGGTGCTGCCCCTTATCCCGGTGCTGCCCCTTATCCCGGTGCTGCCCCTTAGTCCGGTGCTGCCCCTTAGTCCGGTGTTGCCCCTTAGTCCAGGTGGGGTTAGTTGGAGGGTGGTCATAGGGAGGAGGCTACTGAAGCAGGTTGTGACTGTGGTGGGGTGGGGATCACGACCGGGGCCAGAGCCGCCACCGTGGACAGACGCCCACCCAGACCCTCCCCTAGTCCCTATGTTGGTGCGCCCGGGGTTCGCACCTTTAGGGGGGTACTGTCACGCTCTGGTTCCGGGACGTTGTTATTGAACCAGGGTGTGTTTGTATTGTTGGGTGTTGTGTGGGTTAGGTTGGGGATAGGGTGTGTTCGTTTTGTTGTGTGCTGTTTGGTTGGGGTGTCTAGGTGGTTGTCTTCCTTGTTTGTATTCATGTGACTCCCAATCGGAGGTAACGAGTGACAGCTGTCGGCTCGTTATCTCTGATTGGGAGCCATATTTAAACTGTGTGGTTTCACCTTGTATTTTGTGGGTTTTTGTTCCTTTCAGTCAGTGTTGCTGTTGGACTTCATTTGAGTCGTCTTTTGTTTTGGATACGTTATTTAATAAAGTCATGTTTCTTGGACACGCTGCGCCTTGGTCCGCTTCCTCTATTTACGACGACCGTGACAGCGAGGTGCTGGTATGGGGCTGGCTTGGAGCTGAGACTGGGGCTGTGGTATAGTCCATTTCAGCTGCCCGTAGCGGAGTCGTGTAGCTTAAGGTCTCGGCTTAGTGTGTGAGCGGCAAAGCACCTCTGGAATGGAATAGCTTTAACTCACATCAGGTAGATAGGTTGGCTGCGTGCTGCTAAAGGTCGAGTCTGAACCAAACAATTGTGACTTGAGTCCGCTCTCAAATCAGACATGGGGACTTCAATGTGTCAGTGAAGGTCTGGTTTGACATGGTACTCAACCCCTTTTTATCCAAGGACAAACCTCTGGTTGGATAACTGACGTCTCTGCTAGTCTAACTAACCATGTCTCATACAACTCTTCTGAATGGTTTAGTGTGTCTGTACGATTAATATTCCCAGGGACTGTGACTCTGACCTTTACGTTTCGCATCAGACCTCAGCTGGCGCATGTCCTTACTTGAATGTGACATCAGCCGCATATCCATTCCCAAATCCACGCTCAGCTGCTGTTGGCGTTGAGATTGCCTAGCACTGCGTGCTTGGGGACTCTGCTCCCTTACATGATGATGTTTAGATCTCTCATAGTTTCCGCAGCAATTCTCCCCCGAGCTTGGGTTGATAGGTGGCATACACCGTGTCAGCAGGGACGGCTGGAGTGTGATACGCGAACTCCGGGCTTTTTGAGCGAGCGGTGACACCACTGTGCTGATGTGACTGTTGTGTATGGTCCTTCTGTCGTTGCTGCTGAATGTGTTGCGGCTGAAATTGATCTCTCCGCTGATGTTGCAGCTGCTGAAGATATGGAACCGTCCACCTTTGCCTAGTATTCTGTACCAGTTGTTTATGGTCGCATATGAATTTGGCAGTAACACCCATGGCGTGTAGAGCGTTTTCCGGCATAGCCACAAACACTATGAAGGGCATACCAAGGAATTTGGAACTCTCACTCATATGCTGGTACTGATCTAATAATTGTTTGACACGCGTGTCCATGTTCTCCATAGTAGCTGTTTCAGGTGTGCGATATCAAGCACACCCTTGTACTGCTCCGGTTCAGCTTGTTCATAGTTAATATCAGAAAAGAATGGAGGCTGTGTAACGTGTGATGAGACACTATCCCTTGCCAACATCAGTAGTTAGGCAGGTAGTCTAATAAAAAACTAAGGTCCTGGGTGTCGTATGTTATGAGGTGGCAGGTCTTGGTACAGGTCTTCTTGAAGCCTCAACTCCATGATGTGTGCTGCGAGTTCATCATCATCAAACTCCTGGGCGTAGAACCTCTCCGGATCCTCACAATCGGACCCGTAAGCACCGGCTCCACGGATTGGACTGTTGTACGGTCTGCTGTTGAGCGAAGTGTGCTGTCTCGTATCCCCGACTCCAGCCATGACATTTATGGTGTTCACTGAGTCAGCGTACTTCATGAGGATCCTCATGATCAGCTGGCGGTGCCTTAAAGCGAACTCTGCACCATAACCTTGAGCTTCCCGGGATGACATGAGTAGAAACGCCTCAAGAGACATGTCCAAGGTGGCAGGGGTGTGCCCTATCCAAGCTTTAACCAACCTTTTGACGTTGATATCACTGATGTTCCAAGTGCAGCTCCCGTATAAGCCTGGCTGAACTACATTGCGAATCCTGCTGGCCATTATATCTCTCAAGTACTCCTCGGTCCTATAGAACCTGCAGTTTCAGTAGGTAGCTGCAACTAGTTAATGTGTGGATCTATACATTCGTTCAAACTATCACACAATAACAGGATCATGAACAGTTGCAGGGAAGAGCCACCTGCTTCAGTATAGGACCGTAAAGGTTTGCGGTCGGAGCCAGGTGAGCCTGGACCGTGAGCTTCTCCTACACAAACGTAGAACGTCAGAGCCCCGTGAGCCTGTAGGAGAGCCTCACAGGGCAGGCTCACGGGGCTGTGAAATTTTAAGGCTGTGTAGGAGAGGCTCACAGGCCAGGCTCTCTGTTTGTCAGAGTTGGATTGCCTCACAGGGATGGTTTGTCCGCACAGGGGCTGATGTGTGAACTCATGGATAGGAAGCCCAACCAAATACAGGATAGGCTCACAGGGCTCTGAAATTCCATAGCTGTGTAGGAGAGGCTCCCATGCCAGGCTCTCTGTTTGTCAGATTTGGATTGCCTCTCAGGGATGGTTTGTCCGCACATGGGCTGATGTGTGAACTCATGGATGGGAAGGCCAACCAAATACAGGACTCAGAGTTTGTTTAGGTGCGGTCTGAAAGTCAGAGCACCTTTAGCCTCTCACAAACCTAGAATGTCAGAGCACCATGACCCTCACCTACAGTCCCAGTGAGCCTATCCTGTTTGCCGTTGGAGATTAGTGGTTGGACAAACCATCCATGAGGATGTGATACAGCTGCCCTGGGCTGACAACCCAGGGGTTCTGGGTGGGGGTGAAACATCCTCATTGGGATAACCCAGCCTTGGCTGGATACACAGAGGTGTGTATAAAGAGCTCCACACTCTAGACACACCTTTTCACCGGGACTCAGTGTGCTATGGGAGCAGGGAGCAGTGGATATATAACAGGAGCTTTACATGTGTAGACACACCTTTCCGCCCGATTACCCCATGGGAGCCTTGTTCTGGGGATAACTCGGATAAACAGCCCTTGGAGCCGGAGCCTGATCCGGAGCCGTGGTGTAAGCCTTCATACTTGGTGTGATATACATCTGATACCCAGCCCAGCCCCCTTGTAGGTATGATAAACAGCAGTGCATGGGTGGCCCAAACTCTAGCCTCACAGAGTTAGGGGTGAACCATTACTGGTTAGAGTAACTGTAAGGTTACAGAACTGGACAAGTGGAAATACTGACATTGTAGAGATTGTGAAGACATTGACATTGGTCATAGTAGTTGCTCTTTTTCGTACAGTATACCTCTACCTTGGTATTGTGCCCTTTGACAGTAAGTGTATCGGACAATAGAACCGTCACGGTGCTCGTTGATGGACTACTGGAACATCCTGAATGACGTAGATCGTAAGCTGGAAGTCCTTATACATAACACGGACACTATCATCACCAACTGTGATAGCTGTGGAATACCAGATTCTATGGAGACAGTAGAAGAGCAGGGCTATATGTTACAACAAGACAATAACGGGCTGATGATCCTAGCTGATGAGCTTCTAGGGTGCTTGTTGATGGACCACTGGAAGATTCTGAACGACATAGATCTTAAGCTGGAAGTCCTTATACATAACATGAACACTATCATCACCAACTGTGATAGCTGTGGAATACCAGATGCTATGGAGACAGTAGAAGCGCATAGCTATATGTTACAACAAGACGATAACGGGCTGATGATCCTAGCTAAGGAGGCTGTGAAAGAATTGAACGCACTGAGCGAAGTTCAAATACGCTCTCTATGACACCCTGAACAAAGTAGCTGCTGTAAATGATGCAAACATGGCAGATACCTATGATGTTGTTGAGGTGATTCCGGAATATGCATCTTATAATACTATACCATGGATACACTGGACACTATACTCTGGACTGTGTGCTGTACTATTGGAAAGAGGAAAGACAGGACTGTTGTTGACAGTTGTGGACATGGAGTTTGTTTATCTGGTGTGATTTGACCTGACCTAACGGCTCGATCCAATTCCAAGCATGATATCATCTTGTGTGTTTCATAATAAAGACCCGAAAACATAAACCACGGTTCCACATGTTCATTTCTTTATTTTATTTCCCATTTTACACATTGAGTCAGGTGCACACCGATATCGAGTAAACACAACACCACCACCACCACCACAGGTACATACAAGTACATTTTCTTTCAAACACCCAATCAAACACCCAACACCCAAGACATTGGAGCTATCTGAGCCCCCTTTGGATACTTCTTCACCATAACCATCATCGTCTAATTCTGCCAATCGCTGCAAAATCAACCTCAGGCTGGATCACATTGTTGGTATTGTCTTTGTAGTACTTCCCCCGGTGGGCTGTGTCCTCCTCTTTGTTGTTGGTACCTTCACCCCTGTTATGTGTTAAGGGATAGGCTGATGTCCCTTCGTTCAGCTGAAGAGGAGCCTCGTTCCTGTACATATACAGAAGGTCCTTACGGCTTCTGTGGATACTGGGGGGTCTGGGTCGATCCGACAGGTTCACGGTCCCTAGCAAACTGTACACTTCGTCATCTAGATCTAGGCTGCTGCCCTGAGTCTGTGTTCCTGGTCCAACTTGAGCACCCTTGGCGTATCCCTCACATTGCACGTGTCCTCAGTAACCCTGGGAGTTGTAACCCTGGGAGTGGCGTTTTGGTAATAACGTTGCTTAAGGCTCCTGTGGATACTGGGGCATTGTGTGGAATTGCGCGGTTTCGCATCCCCTAACAAGGTGTAATGGTCATCATCTAAGCTGATGCCGCGGGGACCCTGTGCTTGTTTGCCCCTGGATGCATCCAGGCTGCGGCTGCACTGTGCTCCTGCAGACATCGCCTCCATCTCCATTTCTCTGATCATCTCGTAGTCGGTGCGGCTGTCGCTTTCTTCACATTGGCATAGCGGACCTAGAAGCTCTGATATACTACTGTAACATCTCTCTCCTCCATCCAGCGTGGACATGATGTATGTGCTGTAGTCTTCGTTGGGGCGAATGTTGTAGCGAACCGTCTTATTGTGGTCTCGCACCAGCACCGCAAACCTGTCACTTTCAGTACTCTTAGGTCTAATGAAAACGTAACAACCGACGGGTTTGTCAAGCATGTATTGCAGAGCATCCTCTAGACCCTGCCTGGGCAGATAATTCCGAGAGAGCATCTGTGAGGCCCACGCGTTTGCCAGGTCTTGCTTTTCAGCGTTGTCACCAACATATATCTTTGTCCTGATGCCTCCTCTCCTGACCTTGTTGTGAGTCATTATCCTAGTAGTTCTCGTAGTAGGTCCAATGTAGTAGCCAAGGGAAATGCGTCCAAGTGGTACCCTGAACAGATACATGTGATAGTTAATAACCAATATGTCCTTGACACTGTGACACTCTGGATCACACTGTGAGCACTCTGCACATCACCTTATAAAGGCCTGTGGCAGTACTCCTATTGGGAGCAATTTCTCGGACAAGGTGACAATTGTGGAGACATTCCGAAGGGAGCTCTGAGGATCCGTGGCAAGGGTTTTTTTCCAACTGTGAAGGACAAACGTGGGACATATGCAGGATGATGCCCGTTTATGCCAACGCCAGATATATGGCCACTATGATGTCCATTCTTGTAAACCAGTTCCTTTCCAGGTTCAGTGAAAACTGCAACTCCTAACAGTCTTCTTGGACCAGCCACTGAGCACCCAGAAGAGACACCCTCTCCCTCAGTTCATTGGACGTAGAGTTGTCGGTGATGAAGCTGAAATAAGCAGTGTAAAGAGACTGCAGCTCCAGGAGTAACTCCCCTCCGTTCCGTATCTCCTTGTCGCCGATGTCCTTATGGTCTATCCAGGCTCCTATGTCCTTATGGTCTACCCGAAGTAACTGTAGCGACACGTCCCGGTCCCAGTCCGTGTTGTTGTTGATTGGGAGAGGGTAATTTGCGTACAGGTTGTAGAACCTGCCTTGGCTCAAGCTCGCTGCCTCTCCGCATATTGTGATCAGGTTATCGTGGGCAGACTCGGAGGCTCGCATCATTTGCCCGCACAGTTCGGGGTTGGTAGTCCACAGGGACAACGCCACGTGCAGGTTCTGCTGTCTGAGGCGTCGGAACTTGATGTCTTCAGATAGTCGATCTACGTAGACCAGGCGCCCGTCTGTGGTCAACCAGATAGCTTTCATGTCTTGCTCGCAGGCTATCCTGTCGCAACTCACCTGGCTGCACAGCTCGTGGTCCTCGCCTGTCATCAGCATGCGGTTGACGCAGAGCAGTTCGCGATCGGTTAACGGCTCCGCTCTGTTTCCCAGGCGCTTGGTGTATCTGTGTGACACATAGAAAGGTTGTCTGTGATGCATTCACTGGGGCACAGTATGACACAATCCTCTTCGATGGAGGTCCAGCTAAGCTCCGGGTGTAACACGTCAACAGGGTTGCGATTTCGCCATCGAGCGCTGTCCACGAACCCTGAGGAGACCTTGTGGCTGCTCAGCGAGTTGGTGAGAGACCCCATTGATAACTCTACGTGTGCACCTGTTGGGGTGGCTGCCGACTGCGTGAGAACCAGGCTCTCCAAGGACGACAGCAACAGAGAAAGGGAGCAGATGGAGAACGATAGAATGACCGAGTATAATCGCCTGATACAGGACCGCCTAGCACAAGCCACACTGATACGAGAGCTCGGACTGGAGGGAGCTAAGGTTAGGATGCGCGATCTACATCTTCACGGTGCCTCGGCCAAGGATAAAACCAGCTCTGTCATGTACCGCTTTGAACGTCTGATATATAGGGTGTTTGAATATTTCCAATTCAAAGGCATGAGGATGGAACCCTTTCAGCTAGAGCTTTTCAGAGGGGTGGTTTTGGGTGTCACTAGGAACCAATTTGGCGACGCTCTCTTCAAGTATAAGCACGCTCTACTTGACAAGCTGGGCTTATCCCCTCTGGGCTCGGAGAACTACGACTATGTAAACCCTGCACTCAGTCACTTCTACCAGGTGGAGAGAGCGTTCTCTCACTACGCAAACCCTTACACTCTGTGCCTTGCCCCGAGACAGTGTGGGAAAAGCTTGATGATGAGGCTGTTACTAGCTGCAGTGCTTCTACACTTAGATATCAATGTCATGGTGCAGGCTCAGAATAAACACATGTGCACCACCTTGAGATTGGGTGTGGAGAGCGCTATGCAGGAACTGCAGCAACTGCCATCATTCAGACACACGGAGAAACCCGTAAACATATGCGGTAACCCGGAGAATAGGATCTACAGATTCGACCCTGGTTATAAGAGGTCTTCATTTGCACACTTCTTGTCTTCTAGTAATGATGTGAGTATAAGTCAAGGTATCCCACCCCCTTGACAAAGGGTATCTAGCATATTCCCTATTCTATTCTATCCTATCCTATCCTATCCTATCCTATCTATTCTAACCGGGGTAAGGGAGGAAACACAAGCATGCACGCACAGTTAGGTGTATGTACGGTAAGTATTGAACAAGTGGTGGTTAGGTAGCAGTTGAGGCGCAGAAGGAGACAACGTGGGACGACGACGACGAGATGAGCGCAGAAGGAGACAACGTGGGACGACGACGACGAGATGAGCGCAGAAGGAGACAGCGTGGGACGACGACGACGAGATGAGCGCAGAGCGGAGACAGCGTGGGGCGACGGCACGAGATGAGCGCAGAAGGAGACAGCGTGGGGCAGCGGCAGCGAGATGAGCGCAGATGGAGACAGCGTGGGGCGGCGGCAGCGACGAGATGAGCGCAGAAGGAGACAGCGTGGGGCGACGACAGCGACATGAGCGCAGAAGGAGACAGCGTGGGGCAGCGACGACGAGATGAGCGCAGAAGGAGACGGCGTGGGGCGACGAGCAGCGAGATGAGCGCCGAAGGAGACAGCGTGGGGCAGCGGCGACGAGATGAGCGCAGAAGGAGACAGCGTGGGGACGACGGCGGCAGCGAGATGAGCGCAGAAGGAGACAGCGTGGGGCGACGGCGGCGAGATGAGCGCAGAAGGAGCCAGCGTGGGGCGGCGACGGCGAGATGAGCGCAGAAGGAGACAACGTGGGGCCGGCGACGAGATGAGCGCAGAAGGAGACAACGTGGGGCGGCGGCGACGAGATGAGCGCAGAAGGAGACAGCGTGGGGCGGCGGCAGCGAGATGAGCGCAGAAGGAGACAACGTGGGGCAGCGACGCAGCGAGATGAGCGCAGAAGGAGACAACGTGGGGCACGCAGCGAGCGAGATGAGCGCAGAAGGAGACACCGTGGGGCGGCGGCGGCGAGATGAGCGCAGAAGGAGACAGCGTGGGGCAACGACCAGCGAGATGAGCGCAGAAGGAGACAGCGTGGGGCGACGACGACGAGATGAGCGCAGAAGGAGACAACGTGGGGGCAGCAGCGGCGAGATGAGCGCAGAAGGAGACAACGTGGGGCAGCGACAGCGAGATGAGCGCAGAAGGAGACAGCGTGGGGCGACGGCGACGAGATGAGCGCAGAAGGAGACAGCGTGGGGCGGCGACTGACGAGATGAGCGCAGAAGGAGACAGCGTGGGGACGACGACGGCGAGATGAGCGCAGAAGGAGACGGCGTGGGGCGACGACGACGAGATGAGCGCAGAAGGAGACAGCGTGGGGCGACGGCAGCGAGATGAGCGCAGAAGGAGACAGCGTGGGGCGGCGGCAGCGAGATGAGCGCAGAAGGAGACAGCGTGGGGCGACGACGACGAGATGAGCGCAGAAGGAGACAGCGTGGGGACGACGGCAGCGAGATGAGCGCAGAAGGAGACAACGTGGGGCGACGACGAGCGAGATGAGCGCAGAAGGAGACAACGTGGGGCGACGACGAGCGAGATGCGCGCAGAAGGAGACAGCGTGGGGCAACGACGGCGAGATGAGCGCAGATGGAGACAACGTGGGGCGGCGACGAGCGAGATGAGCGCAGAAGGAGACGGCGTGGGGCACGACGCAGCGAAGATGAGCGCAGAAGGAGACAACGTGGGGCAGCGGCAGCGAGATGAGCGCAGAAGGAGACAGCGTGGGGCGCGGCGCACGAGATGAGCGCAGAAGGAGACAGCGTGGGGCGACGAGACGAGATGAGCGCAGAAGGAGACAGCGTGGGGACGACGAGCAGCGAGATGAGCGCAGAAGGAGACAACGTGGGGCGAAGACGACGAGATGAGTTGATCGTCACTATGGACGAGTCATATGGATTTTGGGAAGCTTTAGTGTTGGTCAACCCAGACCTATGTCCCCTCATGTACTATTCAGCAATGTCCGTGCCTAGTAATAACGAAACAGATGCTTTGGACATATATTTTGTTTGTACTGTGTTTAATATGTATGGAGCAGTAATAATGAAAGGTAACAAACATAGTACCAATAACAAACACAAAAACTATTCGGAAAGGGTTAGGTAAAGCTGTGATGAGCGCTGAAGGACAACGTGGGACGACGACGAGATGAGCGCAAAAGGACAACGATTTGCATTCCACTATTAAAATATGTGTCTAGAACATGTGTTGGTCTTTTTTTTTATCCTTGTCTTTTCCTCATCTTCTCTTCTTATACCATGTTACCCTCTTTTCCTCAGTGATATTGTCTGATCTGATCTGACATGGGTCTCTATCCTTATCCTTACCTATCCTTACCGGTTCTGCCCGAAATGAGCTGTATGCGATCCCTGGGCATGGCAGTCACAATCACACATCCAAATACCACACATCCCACACATCAAACCCAATTTAAGGTCCCCCAATGTAAGGACCCAAATATCCGAAAGAGTTGGTATTCTTCCAATATAGGTAAAGGGAGTAAAGGGAGCATAATAAACGGAGCATAAAGGGAGCATCGGAGGGGGATCGTCATATGGACGGAGTCATATGGATTTTGGGGAAGCTTTAAGTGGGTCAACCCAGATCTATGTCCCCTCATGAACTACATACAGCCTAATGTCCCTTGTGCCTAGTAATAACGAAACAGATACTTTGGACATATATTTTGTTTGTACTGTGTTTAATATGTATGGAGCAGTAATAATGAAAGGTAACAAACATAGTACCAATAACAAACACAAAACTATTCGGAAAGGGTTAGGTAAAGCCGTGATGAGGTACTGTGTTATCCGGTGGCTTCTGTCAAGGTCTGTTTGATTGATGACCCGGTCATTAGTCCCGCCCCCATGAGTCATTCTGTCATTCTGCCAAGACTGCCAGAAAGACTCCTCTTGTGGTGAGTAGGCCTAGAGTTTGAAAGGTAGATATAGATGGATCGGTATTTAATTACCTGTTGACAATATATATGACAAGAAGAGAAGTCCCATCAATATATATACACTCACCCGGACTTGGTAGTGTAAAATCACTGCCTAGACATCTGACCTAGGTAGGTGTGGATGTGTGGTGGATTTCAAAACATTGATAGTGAGAAGGGGCGGGGCGTGTATCAGATGAGGTGAACCTCCAACCAAAGGTAGCCCAATGTAAATGTACATTAAGAATTTCCCAGTCCAAAGTCGACTTTCGTTTAATCTAGCTCTATTATTTCTGGGTCTCGGCAACCATGACATCTAACGTGAACAAGGCACATGGACTGAAACGGAGTCAAGTGATGACCTCAAGTGACAACAAGTCATCTTCAAAGCCTCGGAAGCCTCAAGATAACTGCTGCTACTTCACCCGAGGGAGCCTTGAAGACCAGTGGCACATGTGGAACACGTCACCTGGTTCTCTAACTCTGCGAGCAGGAGACTTGCTACGCGCCTGCATAGTAGCCTCAGACTTTGAAGACACGATGAGCCTCTTCACTTCGGGTGCTCGAGGATGTTACCATCCCGGGATCTGGGGAAACAACCTGCGTACTGGGGCTAGACATACGTTTCGAATACGATGGTCTGGAGCCTATTGTAGACCTGCGAGCCGTGGCTACGCAGGTTGATTTTGTCGAAATGTGTATGTCAAAGGGTGTCAAGTGTGCTATATTTTTAGAGCATCACACACAGAACTCTAATGACGAGGAACTACAGCTCGGCTCCCGAGTGTGCTCGCTCTTTTGCCACACGGTAGGTGAGATGCTCAACAGAAAGTATGACATCATGCACCACTACCCTCTATTCAACCGAGCTCTCGGCCTGTACTACTCCGATAAGGTTAGCTTGGAACCCCCCGAACCGGTCGCCATGATAGCTACAGGGGGACTACTGGACAGAAGTGTTGCGGACCATCAGTCTCTCCATGGGATCCCGTTGGTAGGAGTAGATCATATCTCGTTTTCACATTGGAACTACCCTGACAACAACAGAGAGAAAGGTGAAGAGGATCAAGAACACCAAGGGCTAGATGAAAAGGGAGAGGATGAGCCCTTGTCTAATGGTGACATAGACAAAGACACACAAGGTGATAACAATCTCAATGATGTAGACTACGACTCAGACTCAGCTGAAAGCCAGATGCCGGGTGAACGGAGCTCAGGCAATCCGATTCGCCCTGTTTCACCTTGCCTAAGGGAAGACACAAGCGAACTATACACCGTGAACACCATACAAAGGTTCAACAACCTCCCGGGGACTCTAACGGACAGACAGAGGGCTTTCCCTTACATCTTCACGGTGCACCTGAGCGATGATCTAAGGTTTGACGACTTGGTAGAGTACTGTATAACGCGCACCCTCAAGCCCTTGGGGATTCTACCGTCCCGTGAAAAGTGGGGCTCTGTCAACCCCGTGCTGCTCATGGAAGACCCCCGTCGACCCTGCGACGGGTAAGACAGTGCGTAGGTACACGGTCACTTCAAGAGGACACTTGAGTACCATGGTGGTGGACCGAGATACGGAGCGCTCTCGTCTGTGCTACAACGAGGTGTTTCTACCCGGCAGGCCTGTGAGCAGGTTGAACCTGGACGTGGACCTCCAGTGTTGTCAGACATGCAACAAGAAATTCGCTACCCATGCGGATCGCTCCACCAAGCGTAAAGTCTCAGAGGCCTTGACCAGGAGTATGATCTTGGTGATAGTGGAGTCTCTATTGAGAGTTGTGAAAGTGAAACTCTGCGAGCTGGAGAGTGACCCATCTCTCAGAGATCTGGCCAATGTGGTGGGTAAGATCGCCGTGTACATCAGGGCTTCCTCGGCCAAGTCAGCCAAGTCTAAGCTGAGTCTGAGGATGCTCTGGTATCTGCCGGTGGAACTGTGCAGCTATGAGGGGATAGAGGCGTACAAGCCTTTACTCGACGAAATGGAGAAGGTCTCTCTCAACTACGTTCTACTGTCCTTCCCGGCCATAGCCGAATCTTGCGGACTATGCGACCTGGGAGATGCGATGAGAAGGGGAGGGTGTAACTCTTCGGGATCTAGGTATCTTAGGCTGAACTCTGATCATGCGGAGAAAAGGAGGTCTTCTATCGACAAGGCGCCGTATTCGTTTAGGAAGTCCGTACGGCTGCCCAACTGCTATAAGGAGGACTCAGGGTTCGAGTATGTGGACACGTTCAACATTCAAGACATAGAAGACCCTGGCTTCGATGACCCGCTGTCCCTGTCGGTGGGACTGTCCTCGAACCACATACTAGTCGATGTAACATCACTGGGGAGTCGTTTCCGCGGTGTCTTGAAATCCCAGAGATGCTGTCAACCCTTGGTAGTCTCCGGCCTCGAGGAAGTGTCGGATCAAGCTCGGGTGGAAAGCGAAGCTCGGAGACTGGCGTTGCTCTGGGGTGTCCCTGTGACTATCAGGAAGACGGGATCTGGACTGTTTTGTGTCCAGGCAAATGAACGGTCTACAACTTACCCTTGTCCTATACACAATAGAGTGCACTCAAAGTCCAAGTTGGGTGCTCTGGTCTTTGCTACGCACACTAAACCAAAATGTTTCGTACCCTGACATGTAGTATGTACACACACACACACACACACACAACGTAGATGGTGAACATCCCCATGGCCTTTGTTGAAATAATAAAAACACAAATGTGACACCCTCGAATGGTTGCAAGTGGTTTATTTTACATTTCAATGGCAACAATGTCATCACGGTCTGTCTGTCATCACTGTCTACTGTATCACAACAACAAACTCACTATATCACTATATGAATCTCTGGACTTTGGCATATTTGGTATATGGCTAGGTATAATATGGCTAGTACATACCCAATTCGGTAAAGGTATAGTGTACATGTATCACAAGACGACAACACACAAACAACACAGGCAAGGCAATGTGGTGGTATACATCAAGTAGTCATTAGTGGAGTCAACACGGGCTCCGGTTGTGTAGGGCCAGGACCCTGTCTCTCGCAGCAGGAGAGGCCTCTGTTGACATGCTTGAATATGGTGGTCACTAGACCGGCTGGGTACGCATGTAGCTCATCCATGGTGTGCGTACGCTTTCCGAGTGTCACTCTGTTGGAGTACAAGCGCGGTCCGCGTTGCGCTACCTCGATGTGCTTACCGTCCCTGATGTTGCCACAGTTCTTTTTGCACATTACGCCTTGGAATGGGTTGTTGGTCATCAACCGGGTCCTCTTTCTGTACTTGGTGCCGTATCGACAGTAGTCGAGTCTAACAACGTGCTTGTCCTTAGAAGGCATCCTGAACCCCTGGCTCTTGGCATGCATGACATTCTGACAGGTTTTTTTTCCTTCACCCACATTCATCAGCTTGACAAAGACGCTCATGGGGTGATTCTCTGTATCGTCATAAAGCCTGTGCGAAACCCATCTCCCCCAGAGCATACTGGAGTCTGGGTTTTCCACAAAGTACTGCATGGCAGGGTTGGCGTTATGGAAGTACTCTATGATGTCTATAGTCTTTCTCACCAGAGAGTCGGCGAGCGTCAGGTCCCTTGGTGTCTTAGCGTGAGTCCTGGCCGAGCTGTAGTTTTCACAAGGCGGGCCGGCAAATATAACGTCGGGAGCTGGCCCTGACCACTCTGTGGCAGGGTCCCAGTTTCTTATGTCTACAACGATATTAGCACCGTGGCTACCGTCGATGTCTAGCCTTTGCACGTTCCAGCCGGCTTTGACGAATGGCCTGCAAATACTGCCTGTGCCGTCAAAGAGACTCAGGAGGGTTTTCTGCGTGGGATGTTCCATCGTTACCTGTAGATCCTAGCCCGGAGAGCCTCGGGTGTATTCCTGTGACTTTCCTTAAAATTAACTGTAACCGATTTGTTAATCGGACGATAATATCACGCGTGATGACAATGACCATGACGACCCTGCTTACCATTAAATACCTGCTAACAGCGCTGTGGGTCTCGGGCTGTATAGGCCGCAGGAAACTGGGGAATCTTGTGGACAACAGCAATCTACGCAACTGCCGGACCGATGTAGACTACTGCTCCGAAAATAACAACCCGCCGTACACACTACTTGGGTGCACGGACAAAGGCAAGGGACTATGTCTGTACCGGTGTCCTCTGGGGCAACCATCTTTGGTTTACCGCATCATCTCAGGACGAAGATGTGCCTCCGTGTGCCCAAGGGGGTATTTCGTGGGGACGTTTCAAGGTCGCGAGATGTGTTGGCTGCACAGGGTCTCGTGTCCTGACGGTCAGAGTGTGATACTAGCCGGCACAACCTGGCATGACACGGTTTGCGGACATTCAGAACATTACAAGGTACCGAACCTCCTGACCAATGTACAGTCTACCCCACTTCTTGATACTCTCAGGGAGCTGACTGCAAGCTGGGTGCGGGACATACCGGGTGCCGAGGTCGTAATGCTGTGCAGCGAGATGACCCAGTATGAAGAACTGACCGCGTGTATGTTCAACTTTGAAAATATGTTGAATGACATTCAGTACCCAGCTGAACACTTGTACTACAGACTGAACACACTCTCCCTTTACTACACCGCGAAGAAACTGTATGACATGGTGGCAAAGCCGTTTGTTACTCTTAAAGATGGCAGAGATGTGGAGCCCACAACATCCATTCAGTTCCTACACCCGAATCCGTGGTGGGTAGGGGAACAGGACACACTCATAGTACAGACTAGAGTCACAATTCCCAAGGGCATGTCGCACAGGTACACACCCAAAATGCTCAAATGGTACACAGGTAGGTCGGGTGATAGGTTGGTGTTGGGGGCCTCCACCATGGGCATTGTCTCATCCGAATGGCGATACAACATCACCAGAGGCCTCGACTGGACCAAACGGGAATCGAGCGGCTTCTTCGTGTACGTGCTGGACATCTCTCTCGTTGTGGAAGTGTTCCACTGCGGTCTGTTCGACTATGTGTCCGTCAAGGTTGACATCTATGACAAGCATCATGGAGTCACAGTAGGGTTACACCAGGGTCTCAACATCAACTGCTTGTGGAAACCCAAGCTGCACCCGGTCTGTAATTGCACCCATGCACTGCTACACTACACCAACCCCAAAGGCCTGTGCTCACCTACCTGCATCAGGACCCCGTTCACACATCTGTTAAAGGGAGTCGAGGATAGCAATAACGACTGGACGCTAGAAATTACACACGAGGACCCCGACACCTCGATCGAGGGCCAGGGTCGGGTTCTGTCTAGTCACGAAGGATGTTTTCGACCTCTCGCCTGGGCCGAGCCGAGATGCCCCATCCGCACCTCTAGACGTGAGGCGATGTGATGTCGTACTCGTGGAGTTTGACGTCTGGCTAGAAGAACCCCCCCAGGGTCTGGATGATGAGCCGTACTTGCCAATAGCCGTGCAATCCCTATCGAAGAAGGATGAGACCGTGTTGAAAAGGCCTGCGTTATACATACCGCTATCGGGCCAGGATACTCTGAAAACTATCATCCTCAAGGGCTGGGGGGGCTAAGATTGGCGTGAAGCTCAGATTCTTGCACTCTAGCCGAGCCGCAGCACCTTACCATGAAGAACTTGCTGCTGTACTCGACTGGATAGCGACCTTCAAGTCTAAGCAGCGGCGGAACCGAGCTCCACGAGTGGTAGTAATCGACGTCAACGTTTGGACCGTAAAGTCGTCAGACTTTGATATGTTCAACAACCTATACGGGTCAAAGTTAGAGTTGATCCCCGGACTTTCAGCAGACACGCTCGCGGACGTCATACGGACCCTAAGGTACACCGAGTACAATTACTTTCAATGCAGTAGTGACAAGGAGCGATGTTCTAGACTGGTAACAGTGTATGACCGGGATGCCAAGCCCCTGTACCAGCGAACTATCGATGATCCCATTCGAGAGTGTCATGATGTTCCACTATCGTCGCAGAACTGCATCGTGTGCCGGCACGGAGATGTTGTCGTCATCATCTGCCCAAACACCATTCAACCGGCGGACATGGAGGACAGCCTAGGAAAAGCGCTAACTTGTCAACGTTACACTCCTCCTCAATCTCACAATCGTACACAACCCCACCCTTTGACACCTCAGCAGGAGCAGGCTGAGACTGTGTTACGGCAGCTAGGCCTGCTCGTGTCTTCACACGGAGCCTTTCTGAACCTGGACACCATATCCGTGTTCGCTCATACCGATACAAGTTGCAACCAAGTTAGACCTGGTCGCTGGACCATGGGAGAGTACACCCTGGAGGACCCTTATGTGATCAGGATATCCCGAGACGAACAATACCCGGAGAGGACAGGGTTGTTGCTCTTCGAGGAGCTATGCAAGAGATCTAACAACCGTGCGGGGATAGTGGTTTCCGTGCCCACCACAGACTACGTACCCAGGGCCGGCTGCGATGGGGTGAGGTTCCTCAACAGACATGTCAAAACGGACCCTGGGGGAGCTGATGACAATAGGGTCCATTACTCTATGCGTGACCTCGCCGGAATCATCAGGGATATGGCCAAGTGGGGAGTGAGTAGATACTCGCTGGGATATCTTGACTACACCTTTGGTACCTCGGAAGGATTGCCAACGTTCACGGAGCTCTCGCATATAATCAACTCGGCCACCACCAGGATCCGGACTTTACATTACCGGTACACGAGGACCTCCACGTTCGGAGACGGAGGATACTCTTACGCTAAGGTGGATGGACTGTACAAACTGGAAGGTGGTATGTTTTTCCAGCACGCGGCCCAAGGGACGCCGCTGACCAAAAGCTTTGTCCTGGTTCCTGACATGCCGAACTTGAGATTGGGATTGTCCTCAGACATGAACGTAGGTGCTCCGTTGACTGTCAGTGAACTCCTCATCCGGGACTCCATCGACACGGTCAAGTTTATACCGTACGGAGCGCATGTTATCAACTTGAATTACAAGGACCTGGTAGCTTTTGTAGATCAGGACAGGGACAGGATCTGCATACATTCTCCCTCTACGGTTGTGCGGAGCAACGGTCTCAGGTTCCCTTCCTTTGGTATACAGACAAGGGAAGAAGACCGCAACAGCCTTGCAAAGTGTTGCGACAGCTACATTAGCCGGGCTGCGCATCGCGCTAGGGTATTGGTGTCATTGTCGACCGCCAGAGAATCGAGCGAGGCTGTTCTCCAGAGTGTATTGGACTCGGGTCGCTGGCTCGGGACCCCTGTGCTGACAACAGAGGAAGAAGACTGGCTTTCTAGCAACAACAGTGTGATGACAAATGGCACAGCACTTCCCTATCCCCAAGGCTCACTGGGGTTGGCGTCAATTATTGACAGCATGTACTTGATATCCAAAACGGTAGAGTGCATCAGAGGCTCCAGTTCCTGCATGGAGTTGGGTGACTACGCTGATAACAATTGGCCCCAAGGAGGCACAGGGTACCCAATTGCAATCTCCAGGGTCTCGGTCTCTGCCGATACTATATTGGTTAAAATGATCATCCATGTCAACCACGGCGCAATCCACGGTACGATCCCGTGTGACCTAAAACCGTTCTCGTTCGGATCGGAGCAACCTTTGTCCCCTCAGTACATTCCGGGCTACTACATGGACACGGAAGAGCCTGTGTTCTCCAAGGTGAAGAGTTACGTGACAACCTTGGGGCCTCTCACAGCCTGGATCCTGCAACACATAGCGTTACTATATTGCCCTGACATGGACCGGAGTGTCGCTGATCGCATACCCTACTCAGACAAGGACATTCAAAACACCTACGATTGTGTGAGCAGGATGAACGAGTCTCTCGGGGATCTGAGTGATGTGTTCTCTCGACTCGGTTCTCTGCTTGTAGGGAATGAGAAGAGGTCGGATCTGGCAGTGATGCGTGTAGGGTGTATGTCGACTCGCACCTCAGCTCTATCGCTGATCGCTACTGTACTTGCTGTACTAATCAATATTACCTTAATCGCGATACTTTGCTGCTTGCTTAAAGGGAGTAAATGTAGAGAACAACAACGCTATAGGAAACTACAATAATGAAGAACCCAGTGGCCTTTACGTACAACATCACTGCAGCACCCTCACTCAAATCCATGTATCTGCTCCTACTGTTGTCAGCTCTGGGTCTTATTCGTTTACCCCCATAAGCGCCGGCGAACCCTCGGCTCCCGCTCTAGATTCAGTACCGGATCGTCTGATCAGAACCGGTGACACAGCTGCTGCCTCAGACTCCATGGATCCCAGGGTGATACTCCACCCCGGCAGATGGAAGATACGCACACCCAAGAAAGGCAGCTCCTACTTCGCGTACCATTTCTTCCTAGGGCTGAACTGGACTGAGCTCAAGGTAGATTATCCCGAGTGTTCTCACGTGGCCTGCAGAGGCTTACCCAAGTCTCATCAAGGGTGCGATCACTTGTGCTCTTCTGGCACCTGGCTCGATGCGACTGTGGCATTGAGAACGGCCACGCTCGCTTACACAAGGGCCATGGCGTCACTCGGCGCGGCCTTCAACGACCTAGCTGCTCTCATGGACACGCATATCATCAACCACCACTGGAACGTATCAGACCCGGTATCCAAACTCTTGTCGTACAACGGCAAGGTGTCAACTTCAGATCCTCACGTCGTGGATGTTATGCGATACTACAGGACGTTGATCGACGACGCCCTGACAGACGTAGTGGATCATTTTCCCAGCACGTTTTCGTATGATCCCCTGCACGCGGACCCTCTCGCAGACAACCAGCTGGTCTCCAATTCCAAGGGTGTGAGTAAGTTCCACGAGTTGCTGGAGACCTGGAAGAGCGGTGCGTTCAAGTTGTCTGTCCAGCTCAACTCCGTCACGTTCGCCTTCCAGGGAGCTCACCAGCGCTTGCTCTCGTGTGCTCAGGGTGTACATAGAGCGGATATGACGGGGTGTGAACCCTACTTCATCACGGAGCTGTACACCGATATACCTCTGGCGAGCAGTTCGCTGTCATCCTCTAGGCTCGTGATGGTCGTCAAGCGGGAGAGCTGGAACCCGGTCGTGCTCTCCCACTGGTACATGCCCTTCATAGACTCCTCTAATGGTAACAGGACTTGTTGGCTGGACCGGCCGATGGTGAACAACACTCACTCCAACTACAGGGTGCCCCAGTGTGACTCCAGGGGGATATGTGAACCTCTGGAAGTCGACGATGAGACGGTGTCAGCCTGTGAGGTGAACGAGAACGGTGAGATAGGCTTGGAGTGCCCCGTTGTGTGTGGAGACCCGTGCTTCGGCCCTATCTGCTACCAGGCCGAATCGGACACGTATACGCTGAGGACCGCGTCTGGCGGACAACATGGCATCGACGCAAGGAACAACCAGAGTCCGGTCCGGGTGACCAATAGGCCCAGGATGATCTCGAACGTGTACTCTCTGTCCGAGGCCGACATACACACGTCTCTGGCTAGCGTTCGGAACCGATCCGCTCAGTCTTCTGAGTTGCTGCGGCGAGGAGAGGCCGTGTTAGAGGATATAATCGCCATGGACTCCACCGCACGGAAATACATTGCCAAAGTGTACGCTGAGACAGCGGCGCAATCTCAGGGGATCAAATGTGTGGACTGTGAGCGCATGATAGGCCGCAGCCGGTTCATGGCCGCTGCTTCAATCACCCTATCCGCTCTAACATGCCCTTTATTGATTGTTGTAGTCATAAAACTCAGGTCTAGTACAAAGAACCAATATGTGCCGATGAGGATGACGAGCCTGAGCAGTGTAGACAATTTCTTGTGAGGTTACAGGGGGTGGGGTAGGTAGTGATGGGGCCCGTGTTGCACTGTGATGACAACAACCTCCTCTAGGACTCCTCATTCCAACCAAGGCTGATTTACCCTACACATGTCAGGTCTATGTCCTGTCCTATATATAACGGTGTTTAGAGGAAGGTGTTCATTGTCAGACTCAGCCTATTAAGTGTATGTGGTATCCACATCATTCTCCAGTCCAGTCTTACTTGTGACAAGCCATGGCATTTTCAACTACACCCTTTAGCTATCTACTTGTTACACTATCCACTGTCACCCTCCTGTCTGCAGAGGGCCAGTTTCAAAACTCTACTACGCAGGCACCCTCTGCGTATGTGCATCGGAACAGTAGGCCTAGTAGCACAGCAGCCACAGATGCAGGAGGCTTGATCGCAATCGCAAGACCTGAGGATGTGATCGGTACAGCCCCGACCGCGGACGCTGCCACCGAGCCTCCTTCTACTGAGCCTCGTTTCGAGCCTGGGTCTACCACTGTAGCTCCTGGTGGTGGTGGTGGTGGTGGTGGTGGTGGTGAGATGGTCACAGAGCCTAATGATGTTAGACAACTCACTGCAGCAGCCCGGAGCGTGGATGTGACAGTTGAAGCTCCTGCCATCGGGGAGCGTATGTTCCCCATTCCTGCAACTGTGAAACTGGTGTGTCCGAGCTCGAATCCTGACCGATTTATGTCCACTAGCTGGTTTGTGTTGACTGAGAGCGATACAAGGGTCGGGTTGTATCACATCAACGAACACGGACGCTCCTCCAAATACATTGACCGGCACAATATACTCTCGGGGTTCACCGTGTCGCACAACGTAACTAGCACCAAGGCTCTAATGATCTATGGTGACACGTGCAACCACACTGCAACCTACCAGTGTACGAGGTCGGCTAGAGTGGGGTACGTGAACGAAGTGCACACTTTCTCTGTCGCAAACTGCTCCGTGTTGAGGAAAGTAGACCTAGGAGCCACTATTAAGGCTGTGATTCCTGGAAACGCATCACCAAGGCCTATGTCCTCGAGTCTCATACTCGCTATAGGACCTATAGTTTGGTTCATCTCTATTTATTAACGGTGCTCGAGTCAACCCTCCCCGCCCTTGTTCAGCACAGATATCACCTTCAATCCGTGCTTGCATATGTCAATCTTGTCACCACGAAGCCAGCCTTGAGAACCACAATGGCCTCTGCAAAACCTACTACTACCACCAGAACCAGAGCCTCTGCTAAAGACACTGGTGGGCTGCCACCGAAACCAGCACCGCTGATCCCCGATCACAACGTGTATGTCTACAAGCCAGCTGTGATGAATCAGGCCGTCCAAGACATCTTAAAGAGTGCAAGCTCCAAAAAAGTGAAGATCGACGTCCCTCAAACCCCGTACTCTACTATCAAACTGGTTCATGCCCTGTGCTCCGCTACAAAGGCCAACGTCTGGGGCCCCGAGTGTGAGAAAGCATTGGTGGATAGTCTCCCCCACAAGGGAGCATCATAAGGCCTTCCTGTCGCACAACACGTTTGTGACCGTCATCGGTGCTGTGGTTGCCAGAGCTCTAGAACAAGCCACCAGGGGTTGCGAAGACACCCTGGACCTGCTGGCCGATCGTTACTACGTGAGAAGCATCGTGTGTCACGACTCTAGCAAGACCAGTACAATTGAAGCTGCTGCGTACGCGGGTATCATGGCCGTACACATGGAGAAAGAGGCCCTGGCCGTGAACGGGAAGAAACGGTACCAGCTCAGCAAACGTTACGGAGCGGACCAGACCGAAGAGGAGGCAAAATCCAGCTCACTGGATAGGTTGTACACTGACACAGAGTCTCACACGACAGCCATGGCCAACATTGGATTCAAGCACCATTACGAGAAGAACCCCCCATCACCCTGAGCACTTTGCCGAGGGTGAGATGGACGACATTAACCTGGTTGAAGCCATCGTGGACGGATTGGCCTGTATATTCGAAAGAAACAAGACTCACACAGATGTGCACTCCTGGCTGGAGATGTACTACATAGATAGATTTAAGGGTCGCAATAAGGCCCTTGCCCAAAACATCATAGCGGCTCTCAAGCTCTATATAACGGACGCTGATTACAAAGCCCTAGATGCCTTCCGTAGGTCCATCTTCTCTATCATTGGAGAATCTATCCCGTGGTCCCATGTGAAGATGACGGACTGCTGCAATCCCAACACTGCCCAAGATAACGATGAACCGGCTCGCGATTTCACCTCATGTTTCTCAATGAAATAATGACAATGTAATAATAACCCATTGGCTGATATGTGTCCTTGAGCTGTGTAACGTGTGTAACTTACCAAGGTGTATTGAATGCGGTGGTGGTGGTGTGTGTGACATATGTTATTCGTGTATTCAGTTGCTATACAATGTTTTCCTTACCATACTCAATAAAAGTCTATGCTTCAATGAAAGCTGAACCGTGACATATTTGTATATCTCTGTCCTGTCCCCATGCCACAGAATAATATCATGTAGTAGATCTCACGGCTAGGTATAGTCAGACATGAGCCTCGCTTGTCCAGGGGTCTGGGGCGTGGGTGTGTGCAAGGGGTTCGTATCTCAGGACAGGACATATTACCAGAGTACGATGATGAGTACGAGTATGTTGGATGGTGTTGGTCAGTTACACTATGACCTTTGGGTTGAAATATACGTACGGCACACAAAAGACATTATAGAGGAAACGTTAGGGCTCATGCAAGTGGGGTCAGACAGGTCTTTAGTGTGTGACATTTACATCATATACAACAACAGCATTCAAATGCCATCAGCCGTGTTTGAACAGTACCTAGAAAACGCTACTTACTTAGGAGAGCATAGGCCACTTATTGGGACCTTGGTCTATCTAACCACTGAAGGGTGTTCTAAGAGGGTCTACATTCTAAACGTAAGGTGATGGATATGGGTTTAGGAATGTGTTATCGGTAACAGTTTTAGAGCACCTTTGCTTATTAGCCTTGGTTGGAGTTTTGAGCTGGGATGAGCTGGGTTGAGCTGTGGCTGGACACAATAAACACAGTTGAATGCAATGCTGTTGTATAAAGGGTGAAGATGATATGTACTAGTGTTTACACTCAACATTAGGAGTCCTCAGATAGGCAAATGCAAACCCGTAACCGAAATACCATTGACGGACGTCCCTCTCCTATAAGTGTAACAGCTCGGACCGCCCCCATCAAGTCCAGGAGGAAACAGCAACTGGTCGCCTTGGAAATGTTCAGGGACGAGCAAGACTGCTCTCCGGTTACCTCTACGCATCCCCAAGTGTTCAAGTTCCCCACATTGGACTTCGGTATGCCAGTCATGGGTAAGGTCGAACTGGAGCGAGCCCTGATGGACCAATTGTATCTGCACAGTACAAACTCTGCAAACGACACGGGGATAGATCACCCTAACCCTCAAGAGCTAACCAGTGATGTTATCACAGACTACCAGAACCATAGGCTGGCATCCGTTAGCTGGTTTGCTAACGTCATACCATTCGACTTGGTGCTCTCCGAGAACAATCCCTCTGTCCTCATTCCGGCTGTGAATGTCATGGACAGATACATGACCACCTGCGCCGACCTAGGTGAGGACCTGAGTGAGCTGTTGAAGAACATTGGTAACATCCGAGCGGCATGTCTGTCGCTCTCAATCAAGATGCATGCTGTGTTCACTGCATTCGAGCTAGAGGACTTGAACAAACGCAACGGCTGGGTACACAAGGCATTGGTTATAGAGTCTTCCAGCGACACGGGTAACACCAGTTTTGATGTCTCGATCTTGTCAGATATAAAGGGGATACAAGAGGCTGAGATGCGGATAATTAGCAGGTTGAGAGGGGCCGTGTTCCCCTCAAACGGTGAGAACACAATCAGTATACTGTGCAAGTATCTAATCCTGGAACACCTCAGTGGGCAAACTACCCCTTCCCTGGAACCTGCCCAGGTCCTGAACCTACGTGCCACAGCAATATCGAGCAAGCTGTTATTAAAATCGGCATTGGACATCAGGTTGTTACGCTTCAGGAGATGGAAATGTATCGCTGTGTGCTGCATGCTTGGGGTTACGGAGGTGTGCGTTACGACTCCTAAAGATGCGCTCCATGTGAAAGAGAGTTTACTCATGGTCCTGGAAAAGCTGAAGCCTGGAGAGTTCACACATAAGGAGCTGTGTGACCTTACTGAGATATTGACCCAGGGCTGTGTGGTGTGCAGCAGTTCGTTTGTCAACCGTGATTCGTACTGTTCGCTACGTAAGATATCGTCCATGTCATGCTCTGAGTGTAGGAAGAACCTTCCTTTCCGGGGACAATGTGCTTGGGGTGAGACTGGAGACCTGAACAGTGAAGGACCCCGGGATAATAAAGTTGCGCGTTACTCTGTGTAGTGTACTTACACTTGGACTATACGTGGCCTATACCTGGACTAGACTGTATACTGCCTATGTAACCCATGATATGTAACCCATGATATGTAACCCATGATATGTAACCCATGATATGTAACCCATTTCTATATGTATGTATATTCATGTGACATGGCATACAAGAAAGGAAATATAACTCAAGATATAACACACAAACGTACAATGTGTCATGTGTCAAACACAAGGTTTTATTATTCAGACAGGCGCAGGTGCACTACACCCATGATGAAATTTATGTATAACCTACACTTCAGAATACAACTGCTAACTAAATGTAACACATCATCCACACATCAGTCATATGTAGGTTAGGAGATAGGTCATGGTCAAGATTATGGTTCGGTAAAGCAGGCCCCATTGCATCTCCAACAGACAAGCTTTACCTCACTGCAATGTGTTCACCCATACTATAAGCATCAATGTGCACAGCTACAATACAATCCACCCACCACCCCGGCAAGGGGTTAATTTGACGCTTCACCGTAAGTGTTAGGCTTCACCATAGGTGTGATGCTTTGCTCCTTGGTTGAATGGTCTGCTCCTTTGTTGGACAGTCCTCTCCTTGGTCTGATGGGTCTCCCCTTGGTACGATGGTCCTCTCCTTGGGCTGATGGTCCTCTCCTTGGTGGGATGGTAAGGTATAGGTTGAATTGACAGTCCTTTGGTTTTACATTAGGGCCCCACCCCTAAGGGCCCTAATGTACATAAGGCAACTAAGATTGCCACTACCACACAGTTTACCCAGCTCTACCAGAGTTTCAACCAGAGTTTCATCTGATAGATGGGTCTATACACAGCGCCAGGCTCTGCAGTAGCACTGACTGTGCTTCTAGGCCTAGTTACTACAGGACTGAGCCAAGGTGAAGATATGTTATACTTCACCACATGGACAGGCAACGGGGAGAATCTGATGCCCCACATGAATGCTATCAAGGAACAGGCTGAGGGCTGTCACAAGAACAGACTGGTGTTGGACTCTGGGACAATGGAACACCTTAAAAAGAGCGGTGTTGTGGAAGGCAGTAGAGTTGTCATGGAACTGGATACGGCTGTGTTCACTAAAGCTAAAGAGCAGATAACACTAAAGAATCCCAGACTCGCGGAACAAGTGGACCGGTTGTACGACAATCTACAGGGTGCGTATGAGGACTTTAGAGGTAACAACTTTTATGCCTCAGCCTCGGACATCCTGCGCTATGTCGCTTTCACTGCGTACTCCGATCAAGCTGACCGGTTGGTGTATCACGACGCAGACGTTAGATTCAAACCCTTAGACCATGAGCAGCAGACAAACCTGGAATCTGGTGCGGACATGAAGGTGGCCATGGTAACCTCTACCAAGCGTAAAGATCAATCCCTTGTCGACCAGCTGTCATTTGTGGAACCAAGTTACTTCTACGAACTCACACCCTACGAGTACCCACAATACACCCAGTTCAACTCAGATTTGATCTTCATGCGGAAATCCGCTGCTACACGGTCTGCCGTGGCGATCGGAGCGATGCAGCATAAGACTATAGCTGCAAGCCAAAGATCGATAGTCGAGAGGGTCCTGGGGACTGAAAAGACTACAATGACTTTACATGACGCTATTCGGACAACTCACCCTGATGAAACTAGGTTTGTGCTACCTCCCGAAACCTTTGGGTTACTCTACGGCCAAAGGACCCAGGGCCTAGCTGAGTATACTACGGCGAGTCTGAAACGTGCCTACGTGGCAGCTGTAGGCCTCCACCCTTTGGACATGCTACTTGCTAGAGAGATGAATGCCAAGTACACAGCTGCCCGTGCAAGTTCAGAGTATGTAGTTGATGGTGAGAGCTACTTCAGAATAGAACCAAGTATCTTTCTTCGTACCCTTCAAATGAAAGGGGATATCACGACTAGGAAGACGTTCCTTTCGGAATCTGCGCTCAACCCGGCTGATGTCGGGGCCGTATCTCGGCAAGACGCTCGAAACTGGTTTGGGGTTTCCCAGGGCGACTGTCCGGATGTGCCAGTGTATAGTATGGCAGAAGAAGCTGCTATCAAGGTGTCAGATGTCACCCCTTTACATGTGAGACCCGCCAGTCCCGAATTACCTGAAGGTGAGATAAATATAGACATGGGTTCGCTCTCATTTGGTTCCAAAAGAGAGCCTCTCGTTGTAAACCCAGAGACGGAACCAGAAGCTTTCGAGAGAGGCATAGCAGCCTGCGGGATCAACAGTAAGCGTCGACGCAGGGCTGCGTCGCGCTGCTCCCTGTATGAGGAGGAGAACTTCTCTACCACGCACAATGGAGAGTTCCTGTTTAAAGACAAGTGGCATGTGAAATTTACAAGAGAAGACGGGTCTCTAAGGATGATAGTCGAATCCACTGTCAACGCCAGGAATGTAATCTCCCGAGTGGTCACCAAGATTCCAGCGGCTCTCGTCAAGGCGTTTGTACAGAAGCGCAAGGCAATTGTGGAAATGGGTCGCGTGCAGCTCGAGAAAATTATGGGCAACCCTGAAGTAGAAGTGGCCATGAACTTCATGATGTCCGAAGCTCACAGTGCCATCCCCAGCGATCACGGACGAGCTGTGAAGCGCATGGGCTCTGCGTACGCTCGCATGGCCACAAGTGGCCCTAAGTCGCAACTGGCGGTGAAGGCTTGGGTCCTTGGAGCGCGAGCCTACGGGGTGTTCACTAACATTGGGGCCCTAGTGTACGGAGACCCCTTGGCAAAGACCTTTGCTGCCTTGGATCTTAGTCAAACCGTGAACGGTTTCATGGCTCACAAATTGTCTCAGTACGCAAAGACCAAGGCTCTAGCTGAGACCTTGGAGCTGTTGGCTAACAACCCGGTCATGAACATGGCCGGTACAGCAGCTAACATTTTCTTCTTTGCTCAGAACGTACGCAACGTCGCTGATGGACACCACAGTCCTACGGACTACTACTGGTTGACAAGATCCTCCATGCAGATGCTAACGCTGATGTTTGAAAGTCTCAACCCTGCGATGTTACCCATGGTGTCAGTGGATGTTCTAGTGACCCTCATAACACAGGGGGAATACGCAAAACACATGACATGGTCCGTAGCTAACAAACTGCCTCTTAGCACTAAGGACATGTGGACTTTGGGGGCAACGTCTTTTTTCGGCTCTAGATCATGGTTGGAATACTATGAGAAGGTGGCCGACTTGGAGCGTGTCAACAGCCAATTTGCAAACTCTCTGGTTGACGCATTGCGCACAGTAAACGTGGTAGTTGGCTTCCCTTTATCTACAGTGATCAACGAGTGGCACAATCAACACAGTCAGGAATGTGTAGAGACATCCGTCGAAGTGTGGCCTGTGATGGGGGACTCTACTAAGCACGACCTGTCTCAGGCCGATTTTTCTATGGAGCAAGGCGTGCCCCTCAAAGAAGTGTACATTGGGAACATCGAAACCCAGCAGCTGTGTTACAACCTGGCTGTTAGAAACTGCTTACACCTACAACAGTCTGTGTTTCACAGAGCCATGGTGTATTTGGGAAAAAACATCGGCGCTTTGCCTACCAATGAAGAATGTGTATTTTATGATCAAAGTATACCCAACGCCACTGACCCATGTGGTAACTTGGCCAAATTTGTAGATGACACAACTGAGAGACAGCGGTTGGTACCAGTGACCACAGAGCACGGCGATCCGCTTATGGAACCACAACTTAGGGCTGTTAGTGTTAATGCGTACGAGGCCAAGATGATATCACGCCCTGTAGGATGGATGAAGGAATCCCGCAAGTGTACAGCCTTAATGAATGTCAAGGATACACGCTCACCCTTCCTCACAGCCAGAGCTCGGGATGCTAACATCTTCAAGGCACATAACTGCAGTTGTCTGAGACAGTGTATTACACGCAGGTATATTGCCACGGATAAAGACGAGGATGTCGTCCAACCCTACGTGTTTAGGAAAAGGGGTCCGGAAAGCCAAGAGCTAGTACTGTACGCAAATGCTCCTATTGTGAAGAAACCCAGACGTAAACACCTAAAGGTTGAAGACATCAATCGGTATTACAAGCCGTTGGTAGCTAAGGCCGACATGCCTGCGATTATTGTAGTGGATGGAGGAGGCGTATATAAAGGTGCTACAAATGCAGCCAACATATTCCTTGTATCCCAACATGCTACAGCTGCCACAACGGGAGGCTTAGGTGTTGATACCGTGATCATCGGCAATCCAGAGAAGAGGCTGTCGATAACCATAATGCGAGATGAGAAGAAAAGTAAAATCAGGGGCAGCGATATTACCCTCGTACCCATATCCATAGAGAGCATCAAGGCTGAGAAATCCTCCGCTAATGCTGTGTTGGAGCAAAGAATGGACCTGCACCTAGGTGCCAAATGCCGTGTGGTGTTGTGTAAGGGGAGTGAGTTCAGCACACTGGAACTGGGACCACTCTCCACCGTTATAGTGAAGGCTCCTATGACCCTGACTCTTGTGGTAGCATACGACACTATGGGTGTGGAGGTGAGCGCAACTGTGGACGTGGACGATATCACCTTAGTCTTACGACCGGCGACTAGCCTGTTGCCTCGCCCTGACTACGTGAAGCGTGCATGCTCTGTGACAGATGACGGACTGTCTTTACATGGAGGAGCGGTGCTTTTCAAGAAGGGGAGCTCAGCCGTGTCTATCGACCCCGATGGAATCATGTTGACTTGCAGTGTTACAGGTGATATGGTGTATCGAAGTGCCTACAAGAATCTGAGTACCAAGGAAGGAGAGGAGTTTAATGCCCAGGTCTGGAGGGAGAAGCTTGATGCGCTGGTTCGCGCAGGTCTGGATGACATGACTGTGACAAATCCAACCGGGGTTAGAGTTGTGGCCACCAGAGCCAAGCGAACAGTACTCAGGATCGACAATACCACTACAAGTATTCACCAGAGCTTCGGTCAGCAGCGCTCGATTGCAATGGACTTGGTAGTGGATCTTGACGTGACCCACTGCGACCTATCTTTGTACGGATCTGGGTCCCCTATCACCTATTGCTGTATGGGTTCGGATTGTTTCCCAATGGGTGCTAGGGATGTAACACACTGTGACATAGTGATGACAGGAGTGACTCCGGATGGATCTAACTATACCACCCAGGTGACCGTTACCGCTAAAGGTTTTGGGATAGTCGCCGTAAAGGGTAGAGAAAGCGGGCGGTATGAAACACCGGAGGGATTGGAACTGCATTCCAGCCTCCACGATGTCAATACCGTTCGAATGGTGCTAAGTGAAGATGTGACTGTGGTGTTCAGAGATCAGTTCTCAGGGATGGAGAGGGTTATACCCGCACACTACGGAGAGGTGTTTCTGAAGAGGACCTACGACGACGAAGACCTGTTGATTCACGGTGTTGAAATGATGACTCCTAGTTGGTAGTAGTAGCCCAAGCAGCAATGTGTTAATGTCTATACAGTGGTAGCCCATGGGTGGTATCCCTTCCTGACGTACGTACATACTGTTTGTATTGTTCCATAGTGGCCAGTCCACACCGCAAATACATAACTGTTACATACTGTCAATAAATGTTATAAACATGGACCATTGTTCACATGTGTCATATTGCACGGTTGACACATTCATTCATTCATACACTAACATCCACAAGACCCGTAGGGCCCATTACACAGTGAACACAGTGACCTGACTAGCCTCTCCATAGGGTGATATGTCCGTTCGTGGATGATATGTAGTATATACACAGCAGGATAGTATATAAATAGCACCACACATCCCTGTATCACCCATTTACATTACAGCAAGAGAGTGTGTGATATACCTCAGCAAACCATGCAGAACCCAGGCAATATACCTCAGCTCGTCCCAGAAGTTAACATAATACAGGGTGTACCCAAGGTTCTGTACGTATCTGAATGTCTCCTGGACATGGACAGCCACAGCGACAGCAACCTTAGCCGAACTCCCCGATACATGTGTCCAAAAGACTTTGGTGTAGCTAAGACGAATGAATTGGATGTGTTGAACAACACTAATGTCATGACACCCGTGCCTGGGAAGTACGACACGTACATGTGTAACGATTGTAACATCGTACTGTCCGGGTACAAAAGAGGTGACCCTGGATTACTTCAACATGTGCATAGTGGAGGAGGACAGTGTCTGTACATTAAGGCTAAGTACAGGGGTCGTGAAAAGGAACTTTTCATCACACAGGGGAAGCTGCGGTTCCAAAGTGGGGGTCTAGCATTCCCGGATTTCGTGTTGTATGCAACTGATGGGTACGTTGCTATTGCCGGGACCAAACATTGCATTATCTGCGCGTGTCAGTATGGCGAAGATCACTACATCGCATGCCCGGAGATGGGCAACCGCATCAAGACAACCCTGAAGCATTTGAAACTGGCCATGTGTATCGACACCACTCCTTTGTTCATTCCAAAGAAACGACCCTGTGTTAATCATTTCAGCAGATGGCAGAGCTACGAAGGCGAGAACTTAATGCACTTCGAGCATGACTTTGGTAGAGCGGGAAAACGTGCCAACATGTGGCACGTTGACGGTACGGTTGACACTTACAAATGTTCCCAGTGTAAACTGGAAATCAAAGACTTTGTGGAGAATGACACCTTACTGGGTGAGCACATCTATCACGTATATGACACAGGAGGCAAATGTCCATACATCGAAGAGAGGTACAAGCATCAGGAATTTAAGATACAGTTCATACTGGGGAATGAACGGTGCAGAAAGGGATGGATCGCGTTCCCGGATTCTGTCCTCAAGGACTCTTATGGGTGCACTAGAATTGGAGGCATGAACTGCTGTGTTATCTGCGGTGCCAACACTCTAAAGGGACAGAACCTACCCATTCAGGAACATCAGCCTAACTGTGATGAAATGAAAACCTCACTTCGGTTGATGCTTAGGGATATGATATTCATAGAATGAAAACTATGAAAGTGACGTTCAACACCTTTCTCTGGCTGTACTAATTAATGTATGGTAGTTTAATTCAAGTATGGGCCTAGTATGTGGCATGCCATTTAATAAAACTCCCTTGAATCAACTGTGTGGTTACATCTGTCTCTTCGGTGGTTCTCTTTTGTGGTGTTTGCGTGGCAGAATGCATGAGGTGTACCTTACACTCAGTGGTGTGATGGTGTGTCTTTGGCTACTTACTCTATAAGCATGTAGATTACAGTATGAAAGGGAATTTGGCAAGGGTTGTCCTAGACCCTGTCATCTATGTCTCACTAAGTCTCACTCTCTCAGTGACAGAGCTTGGGTGACTATCTATCTCCCCTGCTAATTTCAAAACTGTTCATCCTGACTGGTTGGTGAAGAAATACTTAACCACAGGCTACCAGGCTTCGATAATTCTCAAAATGAATAAGGTGCAACATCAGCAGCAGCACACCGGTGATGTTGCTAACCAGGGCAGCAACAGAGCACACAGAGCATCGTTCGGTGAACCTGGAGTTGATCTGCTGGACACCGAGACCATGCACCTCATGAAATGTCTCCTAGGAGAATGTACGGGAGTTTGGAAACAAAGCCAGCACGAAAGCAAAGCTCTGTCAACAATGAAAAGGGTTGTGGGTCAGGTATTGGAGAGACACAGATGTTCATACAATGGTATGTATTGCTTGTATATGATACCTAGTGTATGATACCTAGAGCTAACGTTAGGTACACAGGTTCGCTACCAATTGTAACATGGTTCTGGACATTCCAAGGTATGATCAACAGACTTTCATTGGATGACAGAGGGGATGATGTGAAGTTCATCGGTGTAATAGCTACTAGCCTCTTCGACGACGGGACCGTCAACTGGGGCCGTGTTGCAAGCCTGGCAGCCTTTGGGTGTGCGGTGTGTCAGTACTGGACGGAGAAGGGTAGAGAGGACTGTGTGGAGCGAGTGGGAGATGAGATCTCAGCTTACCTGCTGACTGACCAGAGGGACTGGCTGGTGAAACACAACTCATGGGTAAGTTAACTGAAGGCTGCCTAATGCCTGACTGAGAGACGTTATTCCGATCTAATATGTTGTAATGTTGAAATCTGAGTTTCAATTCTTTTTCCAGGAGGGCTTCGTGGAGTTCTTTGGCGTATCAGAACCGGAGTCCTCCAAATGTGACTCGACATTGAGTGACATACTCATGACCGTTGCTGCAGGAGCTGGGATTGTGGCAATGCTGAAGACATTGTTGATCATGGGAAAACATGTGTGATATTCCAGAGACCTGTGTTTTATTACTTTTGCAATATTCGGTTCCCATCCTTTACGTGGTGACTGTGAGTTTGGAATATGGAAGTGGACTCGTAATGAACCAACCACGAACCAACATGTGTTTGTACTTGTCTCAATATATAGTATATGTACCACCACACGAGGGCATGTATTATGCATGGGGTCAAAGTATACAAATGAGGCTGCGTATCAACGTATACACTTTATTTGTTACAGTACAATCAGTATGGACATTGATTAATTATAAATGATTATACGTGATTAAACCATACCAAACACATATGTGTTCGTGTTGTGTCTAAGAATGAGTGTCTAATAATGACTGTCAGAGTCAGGGTGGCCGTGCTATGTACCAGCTCTGTACCACCACGTGATGGCAGCATACTTGGGTAACAGTATTGATATATAACTGTGCTTAAGGTACACAAGATAAGGATGTGTAGTAAAGCAACACGCGTTATAAATGATTGAACAAACCACCAACCTTAATTTGTCTCTGTTCAGGCAGGGGCTTATATCCTCTATATTATAACCGTACACGGATGCTTCAGGTATTAGCGGATAATGAGCCATGTGGGCGGACAATTCAACCTAGAGTGGATACTATAGCGTTGGGGGAAACATTTCAACCTAGAGTGGATACTATAGCCTTGGGGGAAACATTTCAACCTAGAGTGGATACTATAGCCTTGGGGGAAACATTTCAACCTAGAGTGGATACTATAGCCTTGGGGGAAACATTTCAACCTACAGTGGATACTATAGCCTTGGGGGAAACATTTCAACCTACAGTGGATACTATAGCCTTGGCTGGGGGTTAGACTAATGGGCAAGTGCACACCCCTTAGACACTCACACACTCCCAGAGTAGATTTAAAAGGCATTGTGTTCCCAGAGTGGAACCACAAACATACAGAAGCTCTCTACTGAACAACCTAGTAGACATGGACACACGGAGATCTGTCCGTTTAGCCTGTGTCAAAGCAACAGCCATGCATAGTTCACCTGACTGCAATTGCATACATCTGGCCACCATCACTACATTGATGCTACAGTTGATGCGGGATTCGCCGACGTTCACCTTCAACTCTGCACAGTTGACACTGAATTTAAACAACAGAGGCAATCGCAGGCTATATGACGTCCTTTGCTTGCTGGAAGGTATTGGGCTTCTCAGAAGAAATGGCAAGCAGTACACACCCATGACACAATGGTATCAGATGCCGAAATTTAACAATGCCAGCATGAAAAGTACCATGGGGATTATTTACCGGCATGTGCGCACTAACCCAGGGGTGTTCGACATACGGCAATTGGCTGACAAATTCAAAATTCAACTTCGCAGGATGTATGACATCTTCAGTGTCCTGAGTACACTTGGTGCTTTGACAAAACAACCCCAAACCGAGGCCATAGGATGTTACGCAACCGCTAAATGGCCACAGTCTGATTCTTCTGTGCTCTACTGGATACATGCTCTGGATAACATCTGGGGTGACCCGCCTGAAGTACAGGTTGTCCACAGTAACTCACCACCAGAGGACTTGTGGATTGACAGTGATGATTCAACATCTGATGCCATCATAGTCATCCAGACAGACTCCCCTCAATTCCTCGCAGTGGAGTCCAGCCATACCACTAGCTACTGTTACGACTGTTACAAAAGCAAAGTGCAGTGTATGGACACTATGGACATGGAAGCTGAAGTACAGGTTGTCCACAGCGACTCACCACCAGAGGACTTGTGGATTGACAGTGATGATTCAACATCTGATGCCATCATAGTCATCCAGACAGACTCCCCTCAATTCCTCGCAGTGGAGTCCAGCCATACCACTAGCTACTGTTACGACTCTTACAAAAGCAAAGTGCAGTGTATGGACACTATGGACATGGAAGCTGAAGTACAGGTTGTCCACAGCGACTCACCACCAGAGGACTTGTGGATTGACAGTGATGATTCAACATCTGATGCCATCATAGTCATCCAGACAGACTCCCCTCATTTCCTCACAGTGGAGTCCAGCCATACCACTAGCTACTGTTACGACTCTTACAAAAGCAAAGTGCAGTGTATGGACACTATGGACATGGAAGCTGAAGTACAGGTTGTCCACAGCGACTCACCACCAGAGTTCTTGTGGATTGACAGTGATGATCCAACATCTGATGCCATCATAGTCATCCAGACAGACTCCCCTCAATTCCCCGCAGTGGAGTCCAGCCATACCACTAGCTACTGTTACGACTCTTACAAAAGCAAAGTGCAGTGTATGGACACTATGGACATGGAAGCTGAGCGCTTTCACTTGCGCTTTCACTTTGACGACCTATCGATGAACCTCTTTGAAAACACAGATGGCTTTACCAACACAGAGAGCCTAATACAACAGTCCTTATTGTTGTTAGATGGAGAATGTGACAGGCTGCTGGACTGTTGTATTTGACAACGAACCAAGCTATAGGTGTCCAACACACTACACACAGGAATGTTGTTTATGTCGGCACCAATATGTCTGTCTCTTATCCTCAATATGATCTGTACACTTCCCTACACTTCCCTGTAGGGAGTATATCATACTCTGGGTACAAATAAATAAAGTCTATATATTGATATACAAGGCCTATTCCTGTTGTGCTCTTCCTGTTGTGTGTACCCCGTATTGTATACATGTATCAGTACTGTTACTCAGTATGCTGCCGCCATCATGTGGGTGTCTATAACATTGCCACCCAGGTTGGCTGCCGGTTGATTGTGATAGGATGTGATGTGTACAGGTACAATACAGTACCAAACGCGGAACCAGGGACACAGGACAGGGACACAGAGTACATACATATTGTGTGCCAAGTGTTTTATTTGTTGTCAAAAGTAGACAATCAGTGCCGTGCTGCCACCATGCCAACCCCAAATAGCAATTTATGAATTTATGAGTAAAGAAAGCAGTATATCACATCACATCACAAGGCGTATACCACAAGTAGTATATCACCCAAAGCACAACAAGAAAGCATTTAACACCTGACGATCAAGCCTGTTTGACCCTTCAGCAACGGAAGAGTAAGTGGTTGATTTTATAAAGACCGGTACATGTCATAGAAAAAATCCAACTCTGGCCTGGGCTCCAGCGGTAGATTCGGACCCCCCCAGTGGTCACACCTGATTTTTATTCGACGACAGTCCTTCTGCAAGCAGCTGACGACAGTGGCTCCATCGGGGTGTATGTGGACATATCTCAACCCATTACTCTCACTGAATATGTGTTTGCCCCTGCAGAACAGGACGCCTCTTTTGGTATGTTGGTCCTCCTGCGACATCGGGTACAAGGTACACGGGACCTCGATGAGGTTCTGTACATCCTGGATCGTCATAGGGTTCTTAGTCTCGAAGTAGCCACGGAGTGTAGTGTGCGGAGAGTGGCACGTCTCTACAATCGCACTATGACATTCACATAAAATGCTCGGGTAAGGACCCTTCGCCGGCGGGCACATCCAGACATGCACGTAATCACAGGTGAGGTTATTCAGCCTCATGGCCAACGTCTCCAGGTCAGACCGGCTGTACGACTGTATCATCAAACGCCACTTGGTGGAGCAAGACTTCTGTGTCCTTCCCGCGTACGGACCCTGCCATGGAGATGGACCCGGAGACCTTTCTCCTCTGTTCAATCTCCAATGAGACATACTTGGTCTCAGTGCTCGCTTGTAAGATTTCCGTGGATCGTGTATAGACAGAGCCCAATCGGCTTGCCCCTAGCCTTGCCCCTAGCCTTGCCTTGTTGTTTGTTGGTACAGAGGTAGAATATGACTGGCTACACACCCAGACTCAGCTACTTTTATACACAAGACCCCATATCCCTGAACCATTATCCAAAGAGGCTACAGTTACCAGCCCAGCCCATGGCTGGATAAATGTGCAAGAACATAGGACATAGCGTTTTTAAACACTTTATTTTGTTGTCTTACAATCACAATCACTTGGAACACATATACTGTATATAATATCCAACGTGATCTCTTCTTATATGTTCAACATGGCAACCTGGGTACATAAGGAGAGGGGCCCAAAATAGTCCAGTATGGCCATTCCCATCTCATCCTGAGCCTTCCATATTTCGCTAGAGACACATATTTCATCTTCTGTTGCAATTGCCAGACCTGGACAGGCTATGCTCCCGAACCTCGACTCGGTTCGATCTCTTACGTTCATATATCCGCTCACGCTGAATGTACCAGGTCCGTTGGTCTGCGGTATCTGAAATTTGGGAATGGAACAACCGCAAACATAGGTCAATGTGATACATACACTCACTGTAATGCCCTTGTGTATATGTATGTAAATGGAATAGCATTGATTGTATGTCTTACAGCGCAGACCAGGTATCTGTTCACGCTCTTCGTAAGGTCTATCAGACCCTTGTCGCCTGGTTCCGTGTCGAAAGACGAGTGTTGTAACAGAGGCTTTATGGATTCAACGCCATGCTGTGTAGAGAAGGTCCCATCTATCTGGAAGTATAGGTACGTCGGGGGTGAGCTCTGTGCCATCTGTGCAAGCGAATATAATATCACCCTTTGGGTTAGAGGAGAGATAGAACTGGTTACAGCCACTACAAGTCCACAGCCAACATTTCTTGGTACTGGTTGGTTTTCTTAAGGTCTATATACCCTGTGTTTCATGAGCCATGAGTGGGTGCTGAAACCATGGTTGGATGGTGTAGCAAAGGGACGCACACCCTGGAGCTGCCCAGTGACAGGAGCCACAAGCCACACAGAGTGTGATTGTCTCCCTGACCTATCAACACCGGCTGGTCGGATGAGTTGGACATGGAGAATTGGCCATGGTATATATATGTATATATATATATATAACCATCCACATATATACACACCTCACCCTCTCAACCGTTCATATATTCAGCCACCTGACCACAACTACCACAGAAGCTTTAAACCTAGCAGCAGAATGGAGAATTACCTGAAAGACTACGTTATTGGCAGAGGAGCCTACGGGACCGTGTACAAAGTCAAGTGTCTGAGAACTGGAAAAGCCTTTGCCTTGAAATATCACACTCGCGGCGTAGATGATTCAACCGTGAGAGAACTCTCCTGTCTCGCTGCACTAAGGGGTCACCCCTATGTGATCCATATGCACGATTGCTTCTTAGACAATGGGAAGATAGCCATGCTCATGCCCTATGTGCCCTACACGGTGAGTGACGTGATTCACAACGGACAAGGTTGGAAAGTGTACAAGCAAGGCCGGTCTCTGCAGTTGATCCCGTTGAGTTTTGTGGCTCACTTTTCGGTCCAGGTGGCTACTGCTTTGTCTTACATGCACGGACTGAATATAGTGCACCGGGACCTGACTCCTTCCAACGTGCTGCTGACAGAAGATCTCACTGTCAAAGTGGCGGACATGGGCCTCTCTAGACAATCCTCGAAATGGATGAGTCCAACTGTGGTCACGGAGCCCTACAGGGCCCCGGAATTGTTTGTTAAAGGTGACTGTGCAGAGTACACCTGTGCCATAGACATGTGGAGCCTAGGGGTGATGATAGCGGAAGCTATGGAAGGTAAGGTGGTATTCCTAGAGCGTGCAAATCGCAGAGAAAAGGTGTCCACACACCAGATCATTTTAAGGACTCTATGTCCCAAAGACCATCCACGTGCACCGATCACACCATGGGATCCTGTCACCTTATTGCCCCAGGTTATGGAGTGTGAACTAGTGAAACGGATCGTCTTCAGATTGCTGGCTTTCCGTGACACTGAGAGACTTATGGCTCACGAGCTGCTGCAGGACACAGAATGGAGCAAGGTTGCTCATATGACCGAGGAAGACAAAGGTATGGTCAGAGGCCAGATTGAGGAGAATCGGAGAATGGACGTGTCAAAGGAAGTGTGAGAGACTAAGCAAAGACAAAGACCAACACCAGGACTGCTTGCTCTGTGTACTTTTATTGTGTACTACATTTCATGATTCATAGATATATACTTGTGATATATAATTGTGTAGGCATACAATACAAAGTTAAACCTATCTGTACGTCTGTCAATAAAAAGTGTATATAGCACCCTACAACCCTGGCCTGGTCCATTCGGTAGTACATTCACAAGTACATTCACAATGCCAACATGATCTGGATGTGGACATATAATCAGGGGGAAAAAAAGTATTTAGTCAGCCACCAATTGTGCAAGTTCTCCCACTTAAAAAAGATGAGAGAGGCCTGTCATTTTCATCATAGGTACACGTCAACTATGATTGACAAAATCAGGAAAAAAATCCAGAAAATCACATTGTAGGATTTTTAATGAATTTATTTGCAAATTATGGTGGAAAATAAGTATTTGGTCAATAACAAAAGTTTCTCAATACTTTGTTATATACCCTTTGTTGGCAATGACACAGGTCAAACGTTTCCTGTAAGTCTTCACAAGGTTTTCACACACTGTTGCTGGTATTTTGCCCATTCCTCCATGCAGATCTCCTCTAGAGCAGTGATGTTTTGGGGCTGTCGCTGGGCAACACGGACTTTCAACTCCCTCCAAAGATTTTCTATGGGGGTTGAGATCTGGAGACTGGCTAGGCCACTCCAGGACCTTGAAATGCTTCTTACGAAGCCACTCCTTCGTTGCCCGGGCGGTGTGTTTGGGATCATTGTCATGCTGAAAGACCCAGCCACGTTTCATCTTCAATGCCCTTGCTGATGGAAGGAGGTTTTCACTCAAAATCTCACGATACATGGCTCCATTCATTCTTTCCTTTACACGGATCAGTCGTCCTGGTCCCTTTGCAGAAAACAGCCCCAAAGCATGATGTTTCCACCCCATGCTTCACAGTAGGTATGGTGTTCTTTGGATGCAACTCAGCATTCTTTGTACTCCAAACACGACGAGTTGAGTTTTTACCAAAAAGTTCTATTTTGGTTTCATCTGACATTCTCCCAATCCTCTTCTGGATCATCCAAATGCACTCTAGCAAACTTCAGACGGGCCTGGACATGTACTGGCTTAAGCAGGGGGACAAGTCTCGCACTGCAGGATTTGAGTCCCTGGCGGCGTAGTGTGTTACTGATGGTAGGCTTTGTTACTTTGGTCCCAGCTCTCTGCAGGTCATTCACTAGGTCCCCCCGTGTGGTTCTGGGATTTTTGCTCACCGTTCTTGTGATCATTTTGACCCCACAGGGTGAGATCTTGCGTGGAGCCCCCAGATCGAGGGAGATTATCAGTGGTCTTGTATGTCTTCCATTTCCCTAATAATTGCTCCCACAGTTGATTTCTTCAAACCAAGCTGCTTACCTATTGCAGATTCAGTCTTCCCAGCCTGGTGCAGGTCTACAATTTTGTTTCTGGTGTCCTTTGACAGCCTCTTTGGTCTTGGCCATAGTGGAGTTTGGAGTGTGACTGTTTGAGGTTGTGGACAGGTGTCTTTTATACTGATAACAAGTTCAAACAGGTGCCATTAATACAGGGTAACGAGTGGAGGACAGAGGAGCCTCTTAAAGAATAAGTTACAGGTCTGTGAGAGCCAGAAATCTTGCTTGTTTGTAGGTGACCAAATACTTATTTTCCACCATAATTTGCAAATAAATTCATTAAAAATCCTACAATGTGATTTTCTGGATTTCTTTTTTCTCAATTTGTCTGTCATAGTTGACGTGTACCTATGATGAAAATTACAGGCCTCTCTCATCTTTTTAAGTGGGAGAACTTGCACAATTGGTGGCTGACTAAATACTTTTTTCCCCACTGTATATACTTGTGATATATAATTGTGTAGGCATACAATACAAAGTTAAACCTATCTGTACGTCTGTCAATAAAAAGTGTATATAGCACCCTACAACCCTGGCCTGGTCCATTCGGTAGTACATTCACAAGTACATTCACAATGCCAACATGATCTGGATGTGGACATATAATGTTATATAATGTTATCACTGAATACAGTGTTGCGCTTGCATTCAGGACAGGACAGGACAGGACAGGACAGAACAGGTGCAGGACAGGCTACAGCCTCAAATGTACTTGGTTACATGTAGGTTATTGTGAATATCACCATTGACATTGACATGTAAAGCGGGGTCAGGATACTGCGGGTTTGTAGAGTAGACCCCTCAGATGTCCCAGATGTCCCTGCAGACTTCCAGGATCTTTCAAAGTCGTCTATCATCCTCTTCACGTCCCGTAGGTCTGCAGGAGACACACATAGTGAGCTGCATGCAACTACTATTACAGTACTGCCAGTATACAGGTCATTATACACAGAACCCAACCGAAGAAGTAGGCAAACACAAAGCACAACGCACTTTCGCTCACATCGAGCATTTTCACCGATGTTTTCATGTCCTCAACCTCCTTGAGAGCTGGCATCTCCATCGTTGGGATTCCGGAGGTCGTTTTCTCCGCTATGGTGGCACAACGGCGAGGCGAGGCAGCAAGCTGGACACTTGTACACGAGCTGTCAGCTTGCCCATGTCGCTGATACATGAAGTAACGGTATTCCCTATCGCCGTATCCGCCAAACGTGTTGTTGACCATGAAACAGCAATGCCCTGGGCTTATCTTTCTGCTCATAGTGTCATTCCACACTTGGCGTAGACTCCACATGTTGTTATCCTGGGGTTCTATATACAACATAGATATTGTAATGACACCATCAAGAGGGCCAATGAACGCAGCCTTTACCGTCCACTCTGGCAGTATAGTAGAACATACCGCATGTGTCGGCCTTTGCGCTCAAATAGAAGGTTTCGTGTCCTATCCTGTACTCGCCTTCATCAGTACAGGTGAGGACGCGAATGCTAACTTGGTATCCCACTGGGGTATTGGTCAGCTCGTATATGTGTTGTGATGCCACGAGAGGCTACCGCTTCCAGCGGGGTTGCCCAAGTAGTGCAAGGAGTCCAGGTTCAACCAAAACAAGGATTTTTATTAAAGGTCTTCGGCAACTAACGAAATTATAACACAATTCTCTTCTTCCCCGAGCCCACCCTCCAGACCGTGTCTCTTCCCTTCCAAACAACTCCAGCCCATCAGCCCCTGATTGGTTTCAGCTGCGTGGGAAGATTGGCCACAGAGGGTTGGAGTTCCCGACCATACCAGCAGATGGAGCCATAGCTGTCTGGGTTTGCAGCCACCTCAGGGGGATGTAACGTCCCTCCAGGACACAGCCTCTCGTGACATCACAGTGTTCACTACCTTGGACGGCTTTATTGTCTTTATAGAAAGACTGAGTGGGACTGTCCAAGTACCCGGGCAGCCTGACAGGGTTTCCCATTGTACCTACAATGGTGACGGGCTTATGTCTATCATCCGTACGACCTGTCGCCCTCTTCAACACACAACTCTCACAACACTCTAAGGTTATCGCTGCCATGCACAGCATACTCAATGTGATAGGAAAGTACATTGTCATAGGGCGTGGTGCTATAGACAAGTCTGATACGGCTTGGAGTCCTGTTGATGCTACTTTCACAGAGCGGGTGCACAGTGCCAGAATGCTGCCTGCAGGAGCTGTTGAGCCCTTTATATACACGCTGGAGCCTGACACGTCACACACACACACACACCAACCCTTTCGTCCACCCAATGCTGTGACATCCTACCCAATGGTACCTCTATGGGGTATGATGATGTAGTTAAATACAAACTCAGAAGAGAAGAGACTGTGATATCCGATCTCGGCCTACATATCAGATCAATGTTAGTTCAGACGTTCAGATCCTGACTGTGATACCCAACCTCGGCTGATGACCTATGGCTGGATGAATGGGATGCTGTCCAATATAGTCAGTAACAAGGAACCCCCAGTGTGAACATAGCACAAGAATAACTGAATACGCACTGTACACTGGTACTTGGGTTGGGAACACATTGGAGGTATTGGAGTAATTGTGGTTGTGGAGGAATCTGTCCATGAATGCCATTGTAACCACCATACCATGTCTTTATCTTCCATCGAACGCACCAATCTACACTCCACCTCAGGAGGATCATCTCAGGACTCACAGCTACAAACGACTGGTGGAACTGAACATGTAAGGTGTTGTACTGCCTGGGTGTCTCCCCAACACCAGATACGTCACCCCTTCGGGTACGTATTACGATGTGAACAGCGGTACAAGATACAGTGTACCTACGAGGACATTGATACTATCGAGGAAGCTCTGGACAAGTGTCCTTTCTACGGAATGTTACACAGGACTATTGTGCATAACATTCTGATTGTATTATTCCTGCCGGGGATGGAGCCTCCGACCTGGATGCCTAACAACTTTCCATGTTATCTCATGCCGAAGACAGGTCGCATTCACCTCACCGTGGTACCCACGTCTACTCCCCAACCGACCTATCCCAGGAGAAGCATAACGCATGGAGACGACAGCTTCACTATACGGATATCTTCACAGTACCACCTGTCACGGTTCCACCCTGCGGGGCGTAATGTACTCAATGTTCGAACTACGTGCTTAACGCCTGCCACATTGTTTGTGTTGGTGGACCCAAAGAAGACCATAAGATGACGGTCGGTTCAGCTCAGAGGTACTCCAGAGTCCCTACGCTAACCTCACAACTAGCAATGGACCTTTTTCAAGATCGAGATCAAGTACTCGTGGTTCCAGTGGATCAATTCGGTGTGGTTCTCAAACGTGATGCAGAGTATGGTCTATACACCAAAGCACCCTAAAGGTCTTGGCCGCTTACTCAAAAGAGCAATGCAGCGGACCCCTTGGAGATGGTCGCAAGCATCCCCGACTAACTGCGAAGACAGCGGACCGAATAAGGGGAGTGTACACACTGACAGGGGGTGATCGGGTGTCCTCATAGACAATCATACTTTTGTTTTCTTGACAAACATATCTCTGACCAGGTTGTGTGTTGATATATGTCTTTGTTATTAAATAAAACCTGTGTGATGTGTATGAACCCCAATAAAGTATTCCCGATGTATTACATTATAAGGTGCAGTGTGTGTTATGTTCATCGTGTCTAGGAGTACAACATATATGAAGCGGTGCTATTATTGTCACCATATAACACTATAAGTAAGGACTGGGGTTGTGTAACATCATGCCTTCCACACACAGTAGCTCATCTCTGTGCAGAAAGAGGACCCGAGAAGAGTCCTCCGGTACAGGTGCATGTAACGAGTGTGCTCACATAACGATGATAGCCAACCTGAAACGTGAAATCCTCCAACTCAAGAAGTCACTGGATGTGGAGCACGAACAGATGGAGGCTAGCCGTGAGAGAAAGATGTTGGGTGAGGGCCTCGCCAAATGGCAAGGAGAACAAGCAGCAGAAAGAAATGTGGCATTGGTAGGTGAGGCTATGGTAGGAAATATAGCGACCATAGCTGCCACTGACCGCTTGAGCGATACACACAAGCACACGCTATATGAACTCGAGTTGTGTACAAAGGAACTGGAGGACACAAGATACGCTCTTCAGGAAGCCTGTGAGGAGCGGGAAGCCTTGAGGATCAAGCTGTCAGAGAGCCGCCAGCCTAGCAAGGATGCAGAACCCAAGGAATATGCCGACGGAAGGCACAAGACAGAAGACTCACACCCTCACTTAGACTGGGTAGGGAGACATTACCTTGCGGTGTCGCTCCCGGAGGACCGCATGTTCAAACCCAGTCAGTCTGTCACACCGGTCGGGGGTGTTACAGAAGCTGTTTGAGATCAGGGTAGGCGATAAACTGGCAACGGGGTTCAGTCTGATGGTGGAGAATATGAACATCATGCTATCTCAACTGGAGCCCGAGTGGTACGCCAAACACTTTGGCTTCTGTAGAGCCTACGTGCATGGCAATAAATACAAATCTACAGACAGGGTAGACACCGAGGACTTTGCGTGGCTGCTGTTCGAGTATGGGGCTCACGCACCGTTGATCGAAGTGCTCGCCGGGCTCTAAAATGTTCTAAACAGTACGGGCAAGGGAGGAGTGACCACGGCATCTCTGTACACGAGCAAGCACATGTAAGCTCGTATGTGACACTGTTCAGAGACACAGTGTCAAAGGCCTACGAGGGTGTTGTACGCGTACGTCAGAGAGCTCAGAGGGTGCGTAAGGCGCAAGGGTGTCGTTTACGTGCCTCTTACTGCAGGCTTGGGTGCTGATCAGAGCGACCGTCAACGAGGTTCCCACTCTGTCAGAAACAGGGTCTTGCGCTCTGTACTGGAAGGGATCGAAGCTCCCCCTCACATCAGCAGCGTGTTGGCAAATGGAGAGGTAGACAGAGTGTCTCGCCAAGACCCCCTTCGCTTAGAGCAGTCACTCTCGCGTTCATGAAACTTAGGGGTCTGGAGGGTCAGGACAAAGCTGGACGGTCTGCTGTTCATCGGAGTAACCAGGAACAACAGGTCCCATTTAAGGCCGCTACGTCAAGTCTCCTAGCAGGGCCTCTTGAAAACCGGGTGCTGTTCCATTCACCTTGGTCGAAAGATTCACCTGCTCTGTAGCGCTTTTACAAGGACAGAGTAGTAGGGAGATATATATATATGCTAGAGAGATAGGCACAGAGATATAGTCAACCATACGGACATGAGCAGGTCAACCGAGCCACAGAGATGGGCTAGTGGTGTGCGAGGCTGGCAGCAAAAAACAGTGTCTGGAAGAGGAGGATGAGGAGGACCTGAGAACGAAAGCAATGTTGGCCATGTCTAGATACTGCCAGGATCGTGGGTGAGGACAATGGTCAAGCTGCACATGTCTCGAGGCGAGCGCATGAAAGTGGCTCTGCTGAGCGGAGACGCCGGCTGCTGCAACTCGTACGCCATATCACTGCTGGAGAAGAAGTTGAGGAGCATGAACATCAGCGTGGCTGTGAGCGCTATGACCAACAAGGCAGCGGGAAACCTGATGGAATCCTGCGACCTGACCACATCTACACGTTCCACAAGTTGTTGGGGTTCAAGAAGGAACTGTTGGACGAAAAGCTTTCGCCGACTAATTTACGCAGCATTACTGCAAAGTGTACTGGAACGTGATATCTGTTTCAATACACCACCAGGCCCAGTTGCCCCCCGAGCTGGACGATGGGATCAGACGACATTCGTATAGACAGTTGAGACCGAGTCTTGTGCCGTTGTAGTAAAATGCTGGCGCGCCTTAGATGTCTAAGAACCCCTGGAACTGGCACCCATGGAGGACGCCCTGCTTTCTGGGCGTGAACGTGCTGATTGTAGACGAGCACGGTCTGATGAACGTGGAGCTACTCGAGAGGATGTTGTGCTGCCTGGCTTCTTCTACGGACCCGGTAAGGGTCCTCTCATAGTCTTCTCGGGCAGCGTGTCACAATTGCAGCCCGTGGGGTCCAATCTGCGCATTTGGCAAACAGAGCGATTCAAGGTCTCTCTCTTGTTCTACTCCGCTCTTTGTCAACAGGCGACAGTTCAAGGACCCGGTTCCGCTGAGGCCGTGACGTACCTTCAGTTCAACACGGTCACGGAAGAGTCTCGGCGCATTTTCAAGAGCCAAGTGGCTGGTCCGCGAGGCCGACATTATGGACCCAGACTACGAGCCAAAGAAGCTGAGGATCTTCCACCAGGACGAACAGCAGATTAGATACACAGCAGCGTACATGGACAAGGCGAGCCAACATGCCCGCATTGGGGAAAAGTTTCCAGTGTGTCTCGAACCGGGCGCCCTACAAAGGACCGAGCGCTGGTACAGTGCTGAAGCAGGCCGCTCAGACGCTGCCCAAGATCTTTTCAGTGCCCAAATACCGTCCCCGGATCCGCACTTACGGAAAGGGAGTATCTGAAAGTGGACAAGCTGTGGGTGGGTTGCAAGGTGCGAATGATCTGGCACATGGACTTCAACGGTATACAGGTTGCGAACAAAAAGACATTGCGGTCCTCATCTGCCATGACGGGCACACAAATGAGGATACAGCAGCAGCAAGCAACTCCCTTCCAATCCAGACATGGAAGGTGTAGTGCTAGGGCATTTCGTTCAATGTACAGGGCCAGTTCAACGAGTTCTACGTGAAAGGGGATCAGACGGGGACCATGTACAAGGTGGCTCCTTCCAAGTGGACCTACATGAACTGGACAGTGACCACACACCCGCTGGCCTGTCTGTTGGCGATGAACACGCACGACTGCCAAGGCTGCACCGCGCACGGGCAAGTGCTCTACCACCCGCCCAGGTATTTCTCCATGTCACCGATAAAGCCTTCAGTGTACGTTGTGCTCACTAGGGTGGTGAAAATAGGAAATCTACAAATGACAAACTGTAACTTTGCCGAGAATGTCGGAGCTGTCGACTTTTACAACCAGAGCCTGGTGGCTTATCGCAAGAGGGTGGAGATGAACTATTCATCATGACACACCTATACTACAATACGCACCTCTATAAACACTTATCCCTGTGTAGTAGGCAGGCCTCATTTGAACTGTCACCGTCCACACACTGGAACCAGATACTGTGAAGGTGAGGAGATGAGCTGGGGTGCTGCTACATGGCACACGCTAACACTGGAGGAGTTGATATGCCTCACGTCATCTAAGTCTCTAACTGAACTCACTGAAGAGTACGAGATGAAGGATAACCGAGTTCTGTTGTTCATCCACACGCAAGGGTCTATGAGTGCTCCTGACAAGAGTCTCACACCACCCCAGGCTAGTGCACAAGACGATCTGAATTCGTACATCATTCTAAGGTGGTGCCCTTGGTTTTCGCAAACCTTCGGGGTGCTGTCGGACGCCGATCTTAACATGCTTACGATCAGGTTGCTCAGGCTCAACAGTGAAGAGGCCCCTATCCTCCTGGAACTACTCACAGCCGCTGCCTCGTCCTCAAGCATCCCAACGTGCCCTACTCGCAACCTGTCGGGATCCATCTCAGGCAGAGAGGTTCCTATTCTGCAGTTTACATTCTGCAGCTGACTGACAATTCTCTGTACTAGCACATCGTCTGCCACAGTCTAGCAAAGCCGAACCTCTGCCTCTACCTCTGACTCTATTTATAAGTCAGCTATGTCGCTCCACCCAGTGCACCAACCGATTCGTGCGTACACACACAATCTGAGTGATCAGCGTCCCGGTACCACCCAGGTCCCTTACGGGTGCTACAAACACGAGTCGGCTAAGAACTACCTACCCGGTGGCCTGTTCCACTTTGTCAAAGACTGCAATAGTACGTGCTCACGCTACACGGACTGAGCTCCGAAGTTCATACGAAACCTAAAGGAGGTCGCGGTCTGCGCCACCAGCAGCGCCATTGCGAAAGACCGTTCCTGAACACCCCGCACCTGTACGAAGTTGAGCTGATTAACACGGGACACGAGTCCCGGAAACAGGGAGACCGTTTCACAGTGCAGCTCCCCAACCGAGAGGATGTAGCGGCGCAACAGGAGGTTGAGGTCGATCTAGGTTACAACATGTCCGTGAACAAGGGCATCTGGGGGAGGACTGCTGGCTACTAGAAGAGTGAATTGTGAGTCAGGGGCGGAGACCCCGTGGAAGAGGTGATACAGGCTATTAAACAGGAGGACGGGTTCGACGTGTTTCAACTCATGTCCCCTTACACACCCCAGAGTATACTGTCAATGATGACTCTGGTTGCCAACGGGGCTGGTTATCACCAGGTCACTGATGTAATGAGAAACAGTGCTGCTGCTGCCGCCAACCAGGACTTTGATGCTGGGACCATCAACGCTATCGTGGAGGACGACGGTGTCAAAGGGTTTCTCAGGAACGTGGTCGGGCATGCCATGAACATAGTGGAAAGTGTGCAAGGCTTTGCAGGAGGACAGGTGGTACGAGCCTGCATCGGTTATAATTTCAGCACAATCAAGACCGGTGACAGATTCATGGGCCAGCTGAATATGAACAGATGGCTTTTGTGAGAGGTTCAGTGGAGACCAAGTTAACACGATATGACAATTTCCTACTCTGTTTCCCCTACGTGTATTACGCAGTTCCACTGTATCTTGTATCTCCATTCATGTCTACCCCATTGTACGTTTGATTGTTTTTGGTTGATGGCAATACATTTGTAAAGGTTGCTTTGTATGTTCCATAATAAAGGACGAACAAAGATGAACAAATAAAGAAAACTATACAACAGGTACCTGTCCCCATACATCTTTATTCCTTGTGACACGTTCCCACACCATAACAATACACACCACAATAGTATAACCACATGATGATCACTAACATCAAACACACTTGGTAACACATTTTTTTTTCAACTGACGATCAGGGTTCCCAATGGAATTCTTGTTACACTTCTTGATGTACTTCAGATTATCAGCATCCCTTATGAGCTGGCAGGCGCTGGGGTTTACATTATCGACTTTAGCATAAAGCATCTCTAGCATGGTAGATGTCATGACTGAAGGTTTGACTCTACTGAATACAACTTCGGATTTGGAGTCACTAGCAGCAGCAGCAGCAGCAGCCCCGGCTCTCACATCCAGGTCGTTAGAGTCACTAGCAGCAGCAGCAGCAGCAGCAGCCCCGGAGCTCACAACGTGGGAGCTGTCGAATGCGTTGTCAGAGGTAGAGCTGTTGTCTACAAGGCTGTGTGTAGCAGACCCGGCCACATCAGCACTCTTGTCTTCCCCAAACGATATGGTCATCCACCATTGCCCGGCCCGCGGCTCCGATGCCTCGCATGGATCGCTAGTGATCATGGGGGATATTCACGTGTCCGAGGTCGAGCGACCAGCTATCGGTGTGTCCATATCCAAAAAGGTCTTCTTGGCTGCGTCGTTCAGTGGGCTTGTCTTTCAAGTTCATCCACCAGCTGTCCTCCCCCAAGACGACCCATGTCCACAAGGTTCTCGAGTCGTCTCACTCTTACTCAACTAATGCGCTGGTATGGAAACACAGTCTAGCGAACCACAGGCCGATATTCAGTAGGACCAGTATACATAGGATTACAGTAATACACTGTTCCAAATGTTTCTCCAGTGACGCTGATTCACGTTTACTTGAGCTCACCTTTGGCTCTCGTTGTAGATCCGGGTACACCATGTCCTTTGGGCCCTAGGGGAAATGGGTTGCCTCTTTGCTTAATAAAATAAATATCATTATATATGTTCAGCGTAACGTCATAAGGTAATCTGGCGTTCTCATAGCTCCCCAGTACAGCACGTATGCGGGCATACCGAAGAATAGAGGCGATGTGTACGACAAGGGAACTATAGCAGGATGGGCCGTGTTGTAGAGGAGAATGACTGCCATGAGACCACACCAGAACACCGGGCCTGGTTGTATTTGTCATGAGGGTGAAATGGTATCTGCTGTCCATGTCCAAAAGCTTGTCTGCTGTAGCGAGCCTCGTCCGTGTCGGAGTCAGTCAGTCTCTCTTCCCTGTACAGTGCGAGCACCTCGCCTTTGCTTGTGGTCGAGAGGGCCGAAGCACTGCAGCTGCCTGGTCCTCTCGAGTAGAGTGTTCAGTTCCATGGCATACGTAGGATGTCACAGATTTCACAGCTGCAACCAAGAAAATCACCTTGTACCCGGCGAGCCAGATGGAGTTCCGCAGCGTCAGGTCCCTGTGCCAGGTCGTATGCCAGGTAGATTATGGAACAGAAGAGAAGGTATAACCGAGTCCCTTGGTAAGATGGCATGAGTTCAATTGGATCGAACAAGTCTCACGGCCGATCGTGTTAATCCAGATAAACACGAACGTTGTCCAGTTCAGAATTGGGAGCAGAGACGGACCTCGTCTGTCCGAGCATTGATCCACGAGACCTCCTGCCGCTGCAGAATTCGTAGTATAACCAGGTGTAAATGTAGGTGGCTAAGAAGAAGATGAACATGAGGAGTTTCTGGGACATGGCTACGCCCGACATTGGATCGGTGATCACGCCGGTGTCACTGCGACTGCCGCCTCTCCGAGCTCAGGATGGTAAGAATGGAACCTCCTATCAAGGTGATACATACCATCAGAGACCACAGGGTGCCCAGCAAACCCCATGCGAACAAGTTCCACAATCTGATTATGTGCACAAAGATAGTGGCGAAAACTAGCACGCTCGAGATAACCTTGAGTAAGTTGTAAAGGACACCCTTGACACGCTTCATTTCACACAGGTTCGATTGAGCCAGCACACGACGGGAGGTAGGTACAAGGGGTGAACGCTTGTAGTCATCATAGTCCTGTTCAGAGATGCGCACAGGATCAAGTCATGATCGGGTAAAAACCTTCTAGGTAACATGTCCCCGGTCGATAGAGGTAGCGAAAGAGGCACTGGGTTAGAATGCGGTTGTCTTTATTTTTAATGTGTACCAAAACCGAAACTTGTTAGGCAGCTAGGCTTGGTTGGCCAATCTAGCCGAGTCTCCCGTGTTACCCGCAAGGGTAGTGCTCTGAAACCTGGACACGGTCTCCTGTCCGATTGTAGTCATCCTATTGAACACGCCGTGGTTATATTAGCGCCACTCGCAAAACCCGTTGCACCTGAAGGTGTTCCCTGCCACCGTGCCTATATGGACATAGTAATTCGCAGTTTCGGCTGTTTCTCAGGTGGTCGGGCAGTTCCTCTTCGTCAGCAACCCAGATGAACCTAGTGTCACCCGCTTCTTCTCCAAGAATGGTGACATTGTTTCCGTGGCGGGCACCCGATTTTGCTATCAGGTACAATTTCACAGCGTGGATAGCGCATCACCAGGAACCGTGGTATTTTCCACTTCACCTGTGTGGACACAGTGCCCGATGTCGACGCATGGCGCCCACCAGCTGCACAACTTGCTTGACAAGGGATGGCTTTGACACAATAGAGTGTAGCACAACCACAAATGGTCACTGACAATGGGTACATCCTTGAGAGCGAGCTCTGTCACGTTGGAAACCACAGTCATGCGACGCTGACGCTTGGTCTGACGGTTTGGGTGGCCATCGGACCTGATCATATCGTGAAACCTTTGGCGATTTGTTCCACTCGAGACAAACGTGTGGATAGGGATTGTGGGATGTACATCTCCTCAGTGCAGGCGTAGATGTTTATACACCTCCTGGCTATCAGAGAGCTCCCCTAGCGATGTAAGTGTTGTACAGGTCCACGATGGAAGAGTAGTCTTCTGATTTACTGAGGATAGGCATGAGGCTGACACACACATCCCCAACTCGAGGACTGTGTTTGGTAGTGGGAGGCGATCAGTTGAGAGGGTACGTGCTTGAAGTCGAGATTACCCAGGGCTAGGTTGTTCCATTGCCCCTTATACCCGTTCAACCCAGATAGCACCACGTCGTTGTCCACGGGTTTCATCTGTCACCAAGGGCCTCCGAATCCAGCCTTGCCGCCTGGACCGATCTCACGGGTGGTTCGTTGAGCATTAAGCAGATGGACTTCTCGAGGCCATAGTATGTGTCTGCGATCATAGAGTGTCAGATTCTAGTAGTACACGGTTGGTCCGTGTGTCATTAGTTGTTTGCTTACTGGTGTGTATGTAAACAGTTGATCCTTCATCATAACACATCCCCTGGTCAAGCACCCCATCATGAAGTGTATATTTTTTATTGTATATGTGTATATTTCTCTAAAGACAATAAAGACATTTAGAACCACGGATCTTGGTGAGATTTTATTATGTTCACACGATACATCAACAGTCATCATAACAAAACCAATCACACAGGTGTGTACAACACGTATGCTACCAACACCATACAGTACCCTGGCAGGGTAACACCATATGGGCCTATGTTTTATATCTTTTGTGACAACCGCAGAGATGAAATCTGCCACAGACGTGGAAGGCTTCAAGGAGCTGGCTCCACCTGAGGGTACCAAGTATCCAGCTTGCTGTTTGTTGGTCACGCACGTACTGGACAGCTGTGCAGACGGTGGAGACTGTTGGTTGTTGGATGCCGAGGGTGTATTAGGTTCCCCGACGCCGTCCGTGTCCATCGCGACCACTTCGCCTCTGTCCTCACTTGAACCTCCACCGCCCCGCTTTGCGATCTGCTTCGTAAGTTCCCGTAGTTCGTTCATCAATTTAGAGATATCCCCGGATCCTGATCGTCCTTGCCTTGTTTATGCCACGTTATACGGGTGTCTCTGGCCAAAGTCTGCAACGTATCCATATTGTACTGGTTAGACGAGGACTCGGTGACAACGAAGCTGCGCTGTTGTTCCAGTATGATGTCTCTTATGCTGGCCTTGATCGAGTCGAGCATCTTATCTTGCTCTTTCTCGAGGCTGCCTGTCTCTCCAATTCCGCCTTGTTATACTCCATTGCTATGTTCTCTTTTGTTCCTCGGTCAGAGTCCCGTACTGAAACAATTTGTCACCACGATTTGATACACCGCTCGGGTGTAAACAGCCTGCCCATTGAAGAACCCTTGCCCTGCCTGCTGCTGCTGCTGCTGATGATCCTGAGATGTTGGGGTTGAGTTTGGCTAAGATGTTGAAGTATGGGTGCCAACTGCATCAAACTCTGTAGATCTTGTAGTGGCGCTTGAGACTGCTGATATTGTTGCTGTGGAGGCAGAGCTGGCTGATGCTGCTGCAACAGCTTGATCAGATTATCTATTTGGGTCTGAGTAGCAGACATTATATCTTCCATCTGTCGGGGGTTTGGCCTCTGAAGTATCTCCTTTAGGGTCTGTTACTCAAAGTTAGTATCTTTGTCAGTAGGTTTAATACCAGCGCAGAGTTTAAGTTTTCACACCGGTGCGTCTGGTGAAATCCTTAGCTCCTAGTACCGTGAACACTGTGTCAGGATCGTCAGACATCTCAGTCTCTGAGTTAGTACGCTATTCTGAACCTTGATGGCCTCTAATACATCCCTTCCTGCACCTCTGCGGCTTGGTCTAGCACGGCCTTCCTCAGGGATTTAACAGTCTCTGTGACACTCTGCCCCCTCGGACCTCTCGTCCGGACATCAAAGGGAGTTTCTGTCTGGGCACAGACCACCCCGGGCGCTATCCTTCAGATCAAGGCCTCGTGTCGAGGACTGAGTACTTCAGCGTGGAAAACCCCATCCTGGTCATTGTCTGGCCCAGATCCTTACCTGTCACAGGGTGCAAAAGCAGCCCGGGGCCTCATGGGCACAGAGACAAACTGCACTCCTCAGTCACGGGGCCGCTATTGTTGTCCCCCACTGTGCCTAAACTGAAGCCAATGCTAATCTCCGGCTTCAACACGCAATTTTACTCGGTGATGTTGCACGCCACACAGCAGTACAGGAACGTTTGTCAACAGACCTGCATGGACGTGCCAGTAACACTTGACTCTACCGATGCTCCTTCTTGACATTGTGTGAGAACACAGCCTTGCCGGGTTGGGGGGTGACACGCTCCCGAGTACGACATGTCGTTGCCACAATGAAATTTTTCCTCGACTCCGGGTACACCTCACCCTGGCCCACACCAAACACGCTACACATCCCCACGAGGAACTTGTCACTCCCGCCGCACGTAACCATACTAGCCAGCGCCTTCGGTTATTCGCTGCCGTTGGTGCCGTAGCACTCTTTGCAGAAGATTTGGCACAAACAGAGACTGGTCCGAAGTCAGATTCCCCTCGGGACACTTCGCGTATATCGGTATAGTCCACTAGAGTCATGTGGTCATGTTTACGGCTCTCTTCTTGTCCTCGTTCGACACTTTCACAAACGCACACTGGTCTTTTTTGCAGAACACTGGTCCTACCCTGGACCCCTCACTCACCAAGGGGGTTACGCCGCTGAGGACATCGCGACTCCTACCTCCCCTTTATCCTGATGCGGATGAAGCGAGTACCTAGAGCGAGGACCCAGGGCTCCCGCCTATACTTTAGTGCGAACCCTACTGGGGACAACGGTTCACCTTGGTGTTGAAGATCAGATTGTCTCCCCAGACAAACTCCTTGTCAAACTCGATCAATTTCCTCAGTGCGTAGATTAAGAGATGTGTGTCACGTTCTCCACTGTGCAATAGGGAGGGGTGCCGGTGAATGTAGCTGCGACTGCTCGCGAGCTTGTTTGGGTGAGCGTGAGCTCGGATATCAGTTCGGATAGCTTCATAGAGTCCGACGTTGAGTGAGAACACCGCCCGTAAGTAGGCCCTATCCGACCTCATCGACTCGCTCTCTTTGACACGTTTAGCCGAAGCACCTTTGCACCATTTACAATGTTCACTGTCCACTATGGCAATTACGTGCTTGGAACTCGACAATAGACATTGTACCAAGGTACGCCGCAGCACCACGCTATAAGTCCTCCGCACACCGTGAATTTGTCACTCTCGATAACTCCAGCCACAGCCGTAGAACGGTGTCCTCTTTACCGGCATCCGAAGATGAGAGTGAGCAGATGAGCGAGCGTGCCTTTTCTTCGACGTGTTGTTCCTCGGCTCCTTCGGGGTCTTACTCTCAGCCGACCGTCGTCATCGCGTGAAGCTTTTGGAGCCAGCTCCCCAGGGAGAGGAGCCCAGAATAATAGGGTGAGGGTGAGAACTGAACCGGATCACCAACGAACAACCTCCTAGTAAGAGAACCGGGCTGCCAGCGCCGGGTGACGGCCGGGTTCGCGGGAGAGATGCCATCACCTCTTTCTATTAGTAATCCTAACATGCTCCGCAATGGATCTCCCGAGCCTCAGACCATGGAGTCAGAAGACCGAACCCCAAACTCTAGAGCTTCATCAAAGCGAGGCTATTACCGGCCATGGGCCGCAGACCCTATATTCCACATGTTCCGAGCCCCCGGGAGCAACATGATCGGGACGCGACAACATGGGCGAGAATAACATAAGTGAGACTGATCGATTCATACAAAAACAATACCCGATGCTGTACATGAACCAACGCTCATGACCACCCCCTCCATAGTCGATGAGTGCATTACGAGAATGAGGGGACCCAATGTCTCTTGTGTCAAGTAGACAGGAACATTTTGGACTCCATCAAAGTGCTCAAGGCCCACGAGGTGAAGGGCTACCTGGACTCCTACAACCACACATTCACAGAGGAGCAAGTGAACGCTCATCTGGCACACATGCATGAGGGATGAAAATGTAATTGGTGTGATACAGAACATGGCCGCCGACCTGATGAGCAAATCGCGCTCCAAGAGCTGCTTCTTTCGGCATCCTGAACCGCATCCAAACACAGCATGGGTAGACCGGTGTCCTATAGGATGTGGCTAGGGTTCACAATGATGCCGTTAAACAGTTCATTGGCCTCGCTTCTACATGTCAGGCTTTGATTAAATATAAGCACACCGATAACGAAAGGGTTCCCCCACAAATCCTCTGTTGTAACACTTTCTCACAAAATAACAACTTACTATACATCCTTCCCAGTTATCATAGTATAACCAAAGTTGTTGTAATTGGTTAGTATGTCAGAGTCCTTTGCCATCGGTGTCCGCAGATGGAGTCGCGACCACCCCACCGTGTACACCGGTCTGCCCCCCGATGAGGCTCGTGGATGGCCCTCTCACGATTGTCTCCAGTGCCTCAAGGGCTCCCCTGTAAACAACAACGACCCCTACGGCTACGCTCCCACGTTTGGATCACCGTCGTACATGCATCAAACAAACTGGCTGGTGTCAGGGCAGGAAACAGCGGCTTTGCTTTGACGGTGGACAACTACAACCACACGAAGCGACATGGTGCACGCACTCACTGCCCGGGGATGATCTACTACTACTGGAGACCCCTTCCAGACCCAAGCTGGTGATCTCAACAAGCACGAAGCCCGAAGGCGCCTTACTTGGTGCCCATGTAAGGAGGCTGGACAAGTCTTCCTGTCTCTGCGGTTCCGGAGTGTTCAAGCGGTCTGACCGCGTTGTCGCAAACACCCCAGCTGAACAAGATATCGATGCCCACGCCAAGCCCCATAACAGAGAGACTATTATCGGAGAGGACCCGATGGCTGACTGTGAACCCGATCCTCAGTGCGCAGCTTTGAAGCTCTTAAGATCGACGCCACACGCACTGCGCGAGTAGAAAATGGCCGAGCAGATGACGCTTGACTATCCGAAACTCCCCTTACGCCTGTGTGCTCACCCACGTGGGACTCGGGACGCTGAGTCCATCGGGTACTCTGTTTCGCACAACTAGGGGAAAACTGTTTTGTGTCCGAAGGTAACAGGTTCTGCATAGGGCAATTTAGAGCCCCTACACTGGGCATAACCAACGCAGATCGGTGCCGCATCAGCCCCTATTGCAAACTGCGAGGTGTCAAGCTGCCGGCGCAGCCTAAAGGATCGACCCGACTACAAACCCACCGCAACAGAGATTAGGGACTTCCTCAAACCCTCTTCGCGCGACGCGACGGTTCTCCTGTGGAGGAGAGCCGTATACATTTACACTATCTTTCGGGGCGCTCGACGTTGCCACATTCAGCACACAAAGTGGCTGAAGCGGGACATGTGATCATGAAGGTCTCTTTGACGAGTGCCTTGTTCCCATCTCATCCGCAGCAGCCTGAATTTCCCCCGGGTTGTAAACACAGTAGCCAAAACGCTATCCAAGGTGAGAGTGTCCACACACTCAACAGCTATCATGCTTGATGTCCACTGACTGGGGCACAAACGGAGTGCTTCGGGAGCAAACTGGCAAGGTTCGAATTTCACCAGGGTCGCAGCTGATCTCGCCTCTGCTCTGATCAGAGAGGGGGTGTCGAAACTTCCCAGGCTGCCCAGATCCCACAAGCTCTTGAGCGGCATAGACTTTCCCCGCAGCTGGGAGCTGTTTCACGCTTTCATCACACCCCAAGGTTTGGTCGACCATGAGTCGAGCTGCCACTGTCAGAACATGGGAAGGGTGGCCCGGGAGCAGAGAGAGAGACGCAATCCTCCACTGGGGTCATGTCGACACCTCTTGACTCTGCTAAGGCAAGGAGTGCGAGCCAACAAGGTAATCTTCACACTGCCCCCTACCGGGGCGTGAAGATCAGGCCGCTCGAACATAGAGATTCGCATCAGTCCGAAGCATCACAGGCGAGCTGTCGCATGGCCGCACATGGAAACCAACACTGTGTTAAATTGCGAAGAGAACCTCAACACCAAGTGCTGCCTAGGGTCCAGGTGTCTGTGTGGGCTAGGGACGCATGGTGAACATCACTGTAACCCCGACCCATTCGAGACTCAGCGGTTTCCCCGAGCTGGTCGCGTCGCATTCGAATCAACCGGTTTGTCGTAGCCCCGATTGACTCCGGGATTTCAGACGAGGCGTTAGACCCGACACCCCGGCGATACTGGGTATACGCCGGCCGGCACACAGGCTGGAGAGACTGGAAGAGACAGCAGACAGCGGCAGGCATACCCACTGATGCAAGCGAGGTCTCGCGACAGACAGCAGGCGCTCTGCTTCGGACGTTGACAACCCTAGGGTGGTGGTGAAGCTGGCCGACGTGGTCGTAAAACATCCCCGACACCGAGGATACAAGGACCCAGCCTCAGGTTCCAAGAACTGTCTTGACCCCAGTACAACATAGGCTTGAGTAACACGGTAGTGTGTCCCGGGCTAAGCCGCCACGCGCAGGGTGGGGTATATTCAAGGAGGCCCGACAAGGAGTTGGACAGCACCAAAGCTACGATAAAATCTATATAGCCGATTTGTACAAGCTTCCGAGTCTTGCACGGGAGAACCCAGAAAAGGGCCGCTTCCAGAAACAAAGCCTCCACAGATCGCAGTCAACATCAACACACCCGAATCCCCACGACGGACCGCAACCACTACATGGTAGGCATCCTGGATTCTCAACACGCCGCCGAAAGCACGTCCTCCCGCGAACAAGGTGTGCACCGCCTACAACACTGGAGATACTACACAGCATGAACGTTGTGTTTGTGTGGACGATGGTTACAGTGTCGACACTCCGGTGGTTGAAGCCAAACATGGGGTGATAGCGAAAGCGGCTCGAACCCTTTCACTTCGGATCCAACTTCACCCCGGGCATAGACTACATCAACCTGAATGCCGGCCGCGCCCAATCACGTATCGTGAGTGCTCTGCGACCATGTCTGATTGCCATGGAGGCGATCAACAGTTGCAGGAAGGACTACGGGAGGCTATGCAACTTCAGCGCATCGAGATCATCAACGACGCCGTAGGGCTGGGAGCAGCCGGACGAGGGAAGGTCTGGGAGGAGTTGGCTGTAACAGGAGAAGAAGGCGAAGTGTTGAGCTGCCTGACAACGCCCCTTCCCCTGGCTTGCTAACGGGAAACCGCATGGAGGGCCACGACTAGGCGCAAGAGGTTTCTTCTGGAGTGTTGGCAGGAGCAGCCGGCTTGGGGCTCCGCGCAGTGGTGTGGCACGCTTCCAATAGAGGGACCTCTTGGAGGAACAAATGGACCCCTAAAGACCTCTCTTATGTGTCCGTGACCAACATGTTAGCCGAAGTAGCAACAAGGGCCTCGACACCAACAGAGTGCCTGGTAAATGATAGGATCGACGATTAAGTAGGAGAAGAAGATAACAGAAGAACAACGAGATCGCCAACAGTGGGCCCTATCGCTAGATGAGGGACTGCCGGGCGATGAGGAATACGGAAGGGCTTTGCGTGACACCAATGTAATTCTGGGCCTGCCGGAGTTATCAAATGTGGTACGCTCAGATGCAGACGCGCCACCCATCAGATGATGCAGGCCGCGATGCACACCAAATTCATGACCAGAGGAGTGGAAAACTGTCTGAGGCAGATAGCGCCAAAGCTAGCTCAGGAGCTGCCCCAGCGGCATGACAGCCATGCGGGAACACCCCGTGTCCGATTCCCCAAAGGGCACGGCCCTGTACAAAGACAGAAAGCTTTTCATAGTACACTCTATCCCCTGGAACCGCTGGAGAAGACCGTAGTCAGAGGGCTCAATACCAGTGCCCAAGATGAGCACCCGACGGAGTACCTTGCTGGCCCGACTCAAGGTGTGGTTGATAGATGGCAGGCTACTTAAACCGGTCCGATTGCGGCAAGTACTGACACAAGCCCCAAAACCTCCCGAGAGGTACCTCAGATGCAATGAATGATCCTGGCGAGTGCAAAACGGTATTCGCTCTTTTTTGTCACCGAGGTATTTGCATACCAGGATAAGAAATTCACATGGATGGAGTGGGTCTGCTGTACAGATCGTAGTCTCCTCCACTCAAACCTTCTAAGCCCAGACCGCATATCAGACGGACCCTGGTTCTTTCTCAGATCTACTGAAAGACGCTATCCCGGACATCTCCACAATGGAGTTACTTCAGCCATAAACACAGCGCAAAGCTCATCGACATGCGCCAAGACCTGGACAACATCACCAGAAGCCTCCAAGACTTCTGATAAGCGGTACATGAGATTAATGCCAGCAGGGTAACGCTCGAGGGTGGTTGTCCGGGACTCGGCCAGTGACGCAGCTATAGGACTGAGCTATACTCATGGCTTAGTGTACTTGCGCCATCAGTGGGATTGGGTACATGGTTTTCGTTGGAGGTGGAGGTGGTGGTGGTGGCGGAGGGGGGCTGGCTCACAAACTATATAAAGAGAAGGTCTGAAATGTTATAGACAACACCAGCACCCTTTCTGTACAGTTGTGTATATGTTGATGTCGATGTCCTAGGATGCCAGGGATGCTTTGAATAAATGTCCTATATGGCAATTGCATAAAGATTCTCAATGCGCCCTTGTGTTTAGCGTCTTGTCACATTGTGTTTGTAAACTAGGATCCTGGGATCTTGGGAGGTAAGTGGAGGTGAATCAGGGTTAGAAACACAACAGATTTCAAACAAGGTGTGTGATTACACGTTTTATTTATTCCATCAACAACACCATGTATACACATGAAACTGCAAAGTATGTACTTGTGCATGGTTGAGGCTTATACCTTGGTTTATACAACAACATAGCAATACACTTTTATTATACACCTCAGGTCAGTTCTGGAAAGCTAACATGTTGTCACA
>NW_025535320.1:0-105564 GCF_020615455.1 Coregonus clupeaformis | reverse complement strand
GATGGGGGCGGGAGGAGAGAGGGAGGTTGGGGCGGAGGAGGCGTAGTGGAGAGAGAGGAGAGGGAGGGGACAGAGGAGGGAGGGAGGGGGATATAGAGATTTGTGGAGGAGAGAGAAAAAGATTTAATGGAAGGGAAATATATATTTATAACCTGACTTCTCACCAGTGATGTCATCCTAACCAGTAATCTTTTACTCTCTCTTCCACTTTTGGCCCAGCTCAGATTGACCTCTGCCTCTGGAACTGAACGATTGAGGAAAAGCTGATGTATTAAAATTAGATATACCTGTAAACTCATCTGCAAAGAGAGGTTCACATGGAAGGGGAATGTGTGTACACATGGGTGTTGTTGCACCATACCAACGATAAGTCTATCTTCCCCCATCACATCATGAAAGGTGATGTTGATGTTCATTTCTCCTCTCTTAACTATATAAAAAAAATTAAAAATAAACATTGTATCAGCCTTGACCGTCGGTCAATACACCCCATTTAGCCATTCCCTAGGTTTAGCTGTGTTTCTACACACACCCATTTAGCCATACCCTAGATTTAGCTGTATTTCCTACACACCCCATCTAGCCATACACTTGGTTTAGCTGTATTTCTACACACCCCCATTTAGCCATACCCTAGATTTAGCTGTATTTCTACACACCCCATCTAGCCATCCCTTGGGTTTAGCTGTATTTATACACACCCCATTTAGCCATACCCTAGGTTTAGCTGTATTTCTACACACCCCATTTAGCCATACCCTAGGTTTAGTTGTATTTCTACACACCCCATTTAGCCATACCCTAGGTTTAGCAGTATTTCTACACACCCCATTTAACCATACCCTAGGTTTAGCTGTATTTCTACACCCCCAAACTACTTCCTGCGCCTATGGGACAGAGGAGGAGGGGAGATGGAGAGTGAGAGAGAAGAGGAGTAGAGAGAGGAGATGTCAAAAGAGATAGGGCTGACAGACTAACACGCAGTCAAATGAATATCTTTTCATAACTGGCTTCTCACCAGTGATGTCATCATAACCAGTAACCTTGTCCACTCTTCCACTCTTGGTCTGGGCTCAACTTGACCTCTGACCTATGAAATGAATGATTTCAAAAACAGACAAAAGCAAAGGTATTAAATTATATATAAACTCATCTGCAAAGAGAGGTTCACCTTTCCATGGAAGGGGAATGTGTGTACACATGGGTGTTGTTGCGTCATACCAACGATAAGCCTATCTTCCCCATCACATCACGTGTGTTGTTGCACCATACCAACTATAAGCCTATCTTCCCCATCACATCATGAAAGGTCATGTTGATGTTCATTTCTCCTCTCTTTTGCCCCTCCCCCTCTCTCACTCTCTCTCTCTCTCAGTAACATTCAAAGGGGTTTTATTGACACGGGAAATATATGTTACCATTGACAAAGCAAGTGAAATAAACAATCACAAACAGTAAACTTTAAACACACAAAAGTTTCAAAAGAGAAAGACATTTGAAATGTTAATAATTTAACTATAAACAAACAAAACAAATACAAGTGTATCAGTCCTGACCTGTAAGCATGGTCAATACACTGTAAATGAAATATAAACTAGCTGGCTCCACTAGGTCATCTCAGCCAGGTGGCTCCACTAGGGCCCTCTCAGCCAGGTGGCTCCGCCCACTAGGCCCTCTCAGCCAGGTGGCTCCACTAGGGCCCTCTCAGTCAGCCGGCTCCACTAGGGTCCTCTCAGCAAGCTGGCTCCACTAGGGTCCTCTCAGTCAGCCGGCTCCACTAGGTCCTCTCAGCCAGGTGGCTCCACCTAGTCCTCTCAGCCAGGTGGCTCCACTAGGCCCTCTCCAGCCAGGTGGCTCCACTGCAGGGCCCTCTCACTGCCAGGTGGCTCCACTAGGGCCCTCTCCCAGCCAGGTTGCTCCACTAGGGTCCTCTCAGCCAGGTGGCTCCACTAATCCCTCTCCCAGCCAGGTGGCTCCACTAAGCCCTCTCAGCCAGGTGTTTCCACTAGGACCCTCTCAGCCAGGTGGCTCCACTAGGGTCCTCTCAGCCAGCTGGCTCCACTAGGGTCCTCTCAGCCAGGTGGCTCCTAGGGTCCTCTCAGCCAGCTGGTGTGTGTAGGAGAGTGTGAGCTGTGTGTGCAAAATGTAGAAGTACAAATGGCAAGGGAAATGAAATAAACTGATAAATCTAGGCCCTAGGTTTTATTTAATGGGTGTTTGTTCTCCACTGGTTGCCCGTATTCTTATCACAACAGGTCACACATTTTGCTGCCATGATTGCACACTGCTTTTATTTCACCTAACAGATATGGGGGAGCTTATCAATATTATATTTGTTTTCAAAGTATTTGGGGGTCCTTGTAATCTGAGGGAAATATGTCTCTCTCACATCATCTGTTTAATTGGCAGGAGGTTAGGGAGCAGCTCAGTTTCCTCTCCTCTTCTCCCCCCTCTCCTCTTCTCCCCCTCTCCTCTTCTCCCCCCCTCTCCTGTTCTCCCCTTCTCCTCTTCTCTCCCCCTCTCCTCTTCTCCCCCCTCTCCTCTCCTCTCCTCTCCTCTCCTCTCCTCTCCTCTCCCTCTCCTCTCCTCTCCTCTCCTCTCTCTCCTCTCCTCTCCTCCTCCCCCTCTCTCCTCTTCTCCCCCTCTCTCACATCTGTTTAATTGGCAGAGTTAGGAGGGCCCTCAATTTCTTCTCCTCTCTTCTCCCCCCTCTCCTGTTCTCCCCCTCTCCTCTTCTCTCCCCCTCCTCCTCTTCTCCCCCTCTCCTCTTCTCCCCCTCTCCTCTCTCTCCTCACCTCTCCTCTTCTCCCCCCTCTCCCTCTTCTCCCCCCTCTCCTCTTCTCCCCCTCTCCTCTTCCTCCCCCCTCTCTGTTCTCCCCCTCTCCTCTTCTCCCCCTTCCTCCTCTTCTCTCCCCCCTCTCCTCTTCTCCCTCTCCTCTTCTCCCCCTCTTCTCTCTCCTCCTCTCCTCTTCTGCCCCCTCTCCCTCTTCTCCCCCTCTCCTCTCCCTCACCTCTCCTCTTCTCCCCCTCTCCTCTTCTCCCCTTCTCCTCTTCTCCCCCCTCTCCTCTTTCCTCCCCCTCTCTCCTCTTCTCCCTCTCTCCTTTTCTCCCCCTCTCCTCTTCTCCCCTTCCATTCTCCCTCCTTATAAATATACATTTGAGAGGAGGGGGAGGAGGGAGGGGGAGGAGGGAGGAGGGAGGGAGGGAGGGAGGGAGGAGTAATGGTCAGAATCAGAGAGGAGGGAGGGAAGAGTGGGAAGATGGAGGAGGGAGATCTGAGAGAGAGAGAGAATATATATTTTTTTATCACTGACTTCTCCACCAGTGATGTCATCATAACCAGTAACCTTTTCCGCTCTTGGCCCAGCCCAGCCTGACCCTGACATATAGCATCAGGCCTGTTGAGTTGACTTGGGTAACAGACCTCAGCTTCTGACACCACATCCCCCCTTCTCCTGCTCTAACATGAGACCTCATCAGTACTCATTTTGGGTGCAGGTACTGTTTATATTTAGGTGCTGGAACATTAACCAATATTCTATAAGAGGTGAACTCAAGCAGTAGAAAGTTAGAGGTGATATTATATAACACACTATGCTTTAAACATTGCCGCAAGACAGATCAGTTTGCTGTGTTTAGCTGGGCTCAACCACTGGGATCCAAGATAAGTTGCTAAGAAGTTTATCTCACATCAAAGACCTAATGAACTAATGACATAGAAGTCATATAGCCTAGCAGTATTTTCCACCTCTTCAGTCCACTCTTCATGACAGTAGACTTGTATAGCTCAGTGGAGCCCCAGTTAGAAGACAGATATGATACCTGCAGTATATTGATTCCTGTTCTGGAGCACAGGTAGGATGCTGTTATACTGATATACACTTGTGACAGTTACTGAGATATGATTTGATATTGTAAGATATATGATCATTTACAGGGCTAGTAAAAGAACATACAACTGGAAGCAGACAGTAAAAATCTCTCTTAAAGCAGGACAATGATGTAATCACCAGTAAATGTAATTTATTGTAGCATAACTGTCCATCTGGGGACAGGCACTAATGTCATTTAAGGTGTGATGGTGTATGTGATGTTGCATATTCAATGTGTCAATGATTGATTGTATCTTTCCCTATGAAATGAATGAGAGTGTATATTATGTATCTATTTAATATTCGTCTTATGTTTCTATGGCCTCCGAGAGGCGCAGTGATCATAGGCACTGCATCACAGTGATAGAGGCATCAATACAGACCGGGTTCAATCCCAGGCTATTCACAACCGGCCGGGATTGGGAGTCCCATAGTGCGGCTACAATTGGCCCAGCATCGTCTCGGGTTAGGGGAGGTTTTGGCCTGGGTAGGCCATCATTGTATAAGAGTTGTTTTTGCTGACTTGCCTAGTTAAATGGTTTATTAAAGGTTCAATAGAGCAAAGGGGAAGGGGGGGTAGCTAGAGGTCTGTTGGGCCCAAGTCAACTGAGTCCAGCTCACAAGCCTGATGCTATATGTCAGGAAGAGAGAGAGAGTGAGGAGGAGGGTAGTGGAGAGAGAGAAGAGGGGACAGAGGACGAGGGAGGGGAGATAGAGGGAGATGTCAAAAGGCTGCCGAGAGATGAGCGAGAGAGTGGGCGGAGGAGAGAGGGATGGGAAGGCGGAGAGAGCGTAGTGGAGAGAGAGGGAGAGGGAGGGATGAGAGGGAGGGAGGGGAGGGGAGGGGAGGGAGGGGGAGGGGGAGAGTAGATATTTGTGGAGGAGAGAGAAAGATTTAATGGAAGGAATATATATTTATAACTGACTTCTCACCAGTGATGTCATCCTAACCAGTCTTTTACACTCTTCCACTATTGGCCCAGCTCAGATTGACCTCTGACCTCTGGAACTGAACGATTGAGGAAAAGCTGATGTATTAAATTAGATAATGTAAACTCATCTGCAAAAGAGAGGTTCACATGGAAGGGAATGTGTGTACACATGGGTGTTGTTGTCACCATACCAACGATAGGTCTATCTTCCCCCATCACATCATGAAAGGTGATGTTGATGTTCATTTCTCCTCTCTTAAATATATTTAAAAAATAAAATAAAAAAACGAGTGTATCAGTCCTGACCGTCGGTCAATACACCATTTACAGCCATACCCTAGGTTTAGCTGTGTTTCTGCACACACCCATTTAGCCATATCCTAGGTTTAGCTGTATTTCTACACACCCCATTTTAGCCATACCTAGGTTTAGCTGTGTTTCTACACACCCCATTTAGCCATACCCTAGGTTTAGCTGTATTTCTACACACCCATTTAGCCATACCCTAGGTTTAGGTGTGTTTCTACACACCCCATTTAGCCATACCCTAGGTTTAGCTGTATTTATACACACCCCATTTAGACATACCCTAGGTTTAGCTGTATTTCTACACACCCCATTTAGCCATACACTAGGTTTAACTGTGTTTGCTACAAACCCCATTTAGCCATACCCTAGGTTTAGCTGTATTTCTACACACCCCATTTAGCCATACACTTGGTTTAGCTGTGTTTCTACACACCCCATTTAGCCAAAGACTAGGTTTAGATGTGTTTCTACACACCCCATTTAGCCATACACTAGATTTAGCTGTATTTCTACACACCCCATTTAGCCATACCCTAGGTTTAGCTGTATTTCTACACACCCCATTTAGCTATACCCTTAGGTTTAGCTGTATTTCTACACACCCCATTTAGCCATACCCTAGGTTCAGCTGTATTTCTACACACCCCATTTCAGCCATCCCTGGGTTTAGCTGTATTTCTACACACCCCCATTTAGCCATACCCTGGGTTTAGTTGTATTTCTTCACACCCGCATTTAACCATACCCTAGGTTTAGGTGTGATTTCTACACACCCCATTTAACCATACGCTAGGTTTAGCTGTATTTCACACCCCCAAACTACTTCCTGCGGCTATGGGACAGAGGAGGAGGAGGGAGATGGAGAGTGAGAGAGAAGAGGGAGTAGAGAGAGGGAGATGTCAAAAGAGATAGGGCTGACAGACTAATACGCAGTCAACAGAATATCTTTTTCATAACTGACTTCTCACCAGTGATGTCATCACAACCAGTAACCTTGTCCACTCTTCCACTCTTGGTCTGGCTCAGCTTGACCTCTGACCTATGAAATGAATGATTTAAAAAACAGACAAAAGCAAAGGTATTAAATTATATATAAACTCATCTGCAAAGAGAGGTTCACCTTTCCATGGAAGGGGAATGTGTGTACACATGGGTGTTGTTACGTCATACCAACGATTAGCCTATCTTTCCCATCACATCATGAAAGGTCATGTTGATGTTCATTTCTCCTCTCTTTTGCCCTCCTCTCTCTCTCTCTCTCTCTCTCTCAGTAACATTCAAAGGGGTTTTATTGACACGGAGAAATAAATGTTACATGACAAAGCAAGTGAAATAAACAATCACAAACAGTAAACTTTAAACACACAAAAGTTTCAAAAGAGAAAGACATTTGAAATGTTAATAATTTAACTATAAACAAACAAAACAAAAAATACGAGTGTATCAGTCCTAACCTGCTATGCCGCCGGTCAATACACTGTAAATGAAATATAAACTAGCTGGCTCCACTAGGTCCTCTCAGTCAGCCGGCTCCATTAGGGTCCTCTCAGCCAGGTGGCTCCACTAGGGCCCTCTCAACGAGATGGCTCCACTAGGGTCCTCTCAGCCAGGTGGCTCCACTAGGGTCCTCTCTCCAGCCAGGTGGCTCCACTTGGGCCCTCTCAGCCAGGTGGCTCCACTAGAGACCTCTCAGCCAGTGGCTCCCACTGCGCTCCCTCTCAGCCAGGTAGCTCCACTAGGGTTCTCTCAGCCAGGTGGTTTCCACTAGGACCCTCTCAGCCAGGTGGCTCCACTAGGTCCTCTCAGCCAGCTGGCTCCACTAGGGTCCTCTCAGCCAGGTGGTTCCACTAAGCCCTCTCAGCCAGGTTGCTCCACTAGGGTTCTCTCAGCCAGGTGTTTAACACTAGGACCCTCTCCAGCCAGGTGGCTCCACTAGGGTCCTCTCTCAGCCAGGTGGCTCCCACTAGGGTCCTCTCAGCCAGGTGGCTGCACTAGGTACTCATAGCCAGCTGGTGTTTGTAGGAAGTGTGAGCTGTGTGTGCAAAAAAGTAGAAGTACAAATGGCAAAAATGAAATAACGGATAAATCTAGACCTAGGTTTTATTTGACTGTGGTGTTTGTTCTCCACTGGTTACCCTATTCTTATCACAACAGGTCACACATTTTGCTGCCATGATTGCACGCTGCTGTATTTCACCTAACAGATATGGGAGCTTATCAATATTATATTTGTTTTCAAAGTATTTGGGGTCCTTGTAATCTGAGTGGAAATATGTCTCTCTCACATCATCGTTTAATTGGCAGGAGGTTAGGAGGGGCAGCTCAGTTTCCTCTCCTCTTCTTCCCCTCTCCTCTTCTCCCCCTCTCCTCTTCTCCCCCTCTCCTGTTCTCCCCTTCTCCTCTTCTCTCCCCTCTCCTCTTCTACCCCCTCTCCTCTCCTCTCCTCTCCTTTCCTCTCCTCTCTCCTCTTCTCCCCTTCTCCTCTTCTCCCCCTCTCTCTCACATCATTCGTTTAATTGGCAGGAGGTTAGGAGGGGCAGCTCAGTTCCTCTCCCTTCTTCTCCCCCCTCTACCCCTCTCCTCTTCTCCCCTCTCTCTCACATCATCGTTTAATTGGCAGGAGGTTAGGAGGCAGCTCAGTTCCTCTCCTCTTCTCCCCTCTCCTCTTCTCCCCCCTCTCCTCTTCTCCCCCTCTCCTGTTCTCCCCTTCTCCTCTCTCTCCCCCTCTCCTCTTCTCCCCCCTCTCCTCTCCTCTCCTCTCCTCTCCTCTCCTCTCCTCTCCTCTCCTCTCCTCTCCTCTCCTCTCCTCTCCTCTCCTCTCCTCTCCTCTCTCTCCTCTTCTCCCCCTCTCCTCTTCTCCCCCCTCTCCTCTTCTCCCCCTCTCCTCTTCTCCCCCTCTCCCTCTCCTAACCTCTCCTCTTCTCCCCCCTTCCCTCTCCTCTTCTCTCCCCCTCTCCTCTTCTCCCCCCTCTCCTCTCCTCACCTCTCCTCTTCTCCCCCCTCCCCTCTTCTCTTCTCCCCCTCTTCTCTTCTCCCCCTCTCCTCTTCTCCCCCTCTCCCTCTCCTCTCCTCACCTCACCTCTCCTCTTCTCCCCCTCTCCTCTTCTCCCCCCTCTCCTCTTCTCCCCCTCTCCTCTTCTCCCCCTCTCCTCTTCTCCCCCTCTCCTCTTCTCCCCCCTCTCCTCTTCTCCCCCTCTCCTCTTCTCCCCTTCTCCTCTTCTCTCCCCCTCTCCTTCTCCCCCCTCTCCTCTTCTCCTCCTCTCCTCTCCTCCACCTCTCCTCTTCTACCCCTCTCTTCTTCTCCCCCTCTCCTCTCCTCCTCTCCTCTTCTCCCCCTCTCCTCTTCTCCCCTCTCCTCTTTTCCCCCCTCTCCTCTTCTCCCCCCACTCCTCTTCTCCCCCTCCCTTTTCTCCCCCTCTCCTCTTCTCCCCCTTCCAATTCTCCCTCCCCTTATATAATATACATTTGAGGAGGGAGGGAGGGAGGGAGGGAGGAGGGAGTAATGGTCAGAACCAGAGAGAGGGGAGGGAAGGGGCGAGGGAAAGATGGAGGAGGGAGAGAGAGATCTGAGAGAGAGAGAGAATATATAATGTATTTTTTTATCACAGACTTCTCCCCAGTGATGTCATCATAACCAGTAACCTTTTCCACTCTTGGCCCCAGCCCAGCCTGACCCTGACATATAGCATCAGGCCTGTTGAGTTGACTTGGGTAACAGACCTCTAGCTTCTACACCACATCCCCCCTTCTCCTGCTCTAACATGAGACCTCATCAGTACTCATTTTGGGTGCAGGTACTGTTTATATTTAGGTGCTGGAACATTAACCAATATTCTATAAGAGGTGAACTCAAGCAGTAGAAAGTTAGAGGTGATATTATAGGACACACTATGTGAAACATTGCTGCAAGACAGATCAGTTTGCTGTGTTTAGCTTGGGCTCAACCACTGATCCAAGATAAGTTGCTAAGAAGTTTATCTCACATCAAAGACCTAATGAACTAATGACATAGAAGTCATATAGCCTAGCAGTATTTTCCACTCTTCAGTCCACTCTTCACTGACAGTAGACTTGTCTAGCTCAGTGGAGCCCCAGTTAGAGACAGATATGATACCTGCAGTGATATTGATGATCCTGTTCTGGAGCACAGGTAGGATGCTGTTATACTGATATACACTTGTGATAGTTACTGAGATATGATTTGATATTGTAAGATATATGATCATTTACAGGGCTAGTAAAAGAACATACAACTGGAAGCAGACAGTAAAAATCTCTCTTAAAGCAGGACAATGATGTAATCACCAGTAAATGTAATTTATTGTAGCATAACTGTCCATCTGGGGACAGGCACTAATGTCATTTAAGGTGTGATGGTGTATGTGATGTTGCATATTCAGTGTGTCAATGATTGATTGTATCTTTCCCTATGGAAATGAATGAGAGTATATATTATGTATCTATTTAATATTCGTCTTATGTTTCTATGGCCTCCCGAGAGGCGCAGTGATCTTAGGCACTGCATCGCAGTGGTAGAGGCGTCAGTACAGACCCGGGTTCAATCCCAGGCTATATCACAACCGGCGGGATTGGGAGTCCCATAGTGCGGCACAATTGGCCCAGCATCGTCCGGGTTAGGGAGGGTTTGGCCTGGGTAGGCCATCATTGTAAATAAGAAGTTGTTTTTCTGACTTGCCTAGTTAAATAAAGGTTTATTAAAGGTTCAATAGAGCAAGGGGAAGGGGGGTAGCTAGAGGTCTGTTACCCAAGTCAACTGAGTCAAGCTCAACAAGCCTGATGCTCATATGTCAGGAAGAGAGAGAGAGAGAGTGAGGAGGGGAGGGTAGTGGAGAGAGAGAAGAGGGGACAGAGGACGGGAGGGGGAGATAGAGAGGAGATGTCAAAGGGCTGCGAGAGATGAGCAGAGAGAGATGGTGGCGGAGGAGAGAGGATGGGTGGGGCGGAGAGAGCGTGGTGGAGAGAGAGGAGAGGGGAGGGGACAGAGGAGGAGGGAGGAGGGGGAGGGGAGGGAGGGGAGGGGAGGGGAGGGGAGATAGATATTTGTGGAGGAGAGAGAAAGATTTAATGGAAGGAAATATATATTTATAACTGACTTCTCACCAGTGATGTCATCCTAACCAGTAATCTTTTACACTCTTCCACTATTGGCCCAGCTCAGATTGACCTCTGACCTCTGGAACTGAACGATTGAGAAAAGCTGATGTATTAAATTAGATATACTGTAAACTCATCTGCAAAGAGAGGTTCACATGGAAGGGGAATGTGTGTACACATGGGTGTTGTTGCACCATACCAACGATAAGTCTATCTTCCCCATCACATCATGAAAGGTGATGTTGATGTTCATTTCTCCTCTCTTAACTATATAAAAAAATAAAATAAAAAAAAACGAGTGTATCAGTCCTGACCCATCGGTCAATACACCCCATTTAGCCATACCCTAGGTTTAGCTGTGTTTCTACACACCCCATTTAGCCATATCCTAGGTTTAGCAGTATTTCTACACACCCCATTTAGCCATACCCTTAGGTTTAGCTGTATTTCTACACACCCCATTTAGCCATACCCTAGGTTTAGCTGTGTTTCTACACACCCCATTTAGCCATACACTAGTTTTAGCTGTATTTCTACCCGCCCCATTTAGCCATACCCTTAGGTTTAGCTGTATTTCTACACACCCCATTTAGCCAAAGACTAGGTTTAGCTGTGTTTCTACACACCCCATTTAGCCATACACTAGTTTTAGCTGTATTTCTACACACCCCATTTAGCCATACCCTAGATTGAGCTGTATTTCTACACACCCCATTTAGCCATACCCTTAGGTTTAGCTGTATTTCTACACACCCCATTTAGCCATACCCTAGGTTTAGCTGTATTTCTACACACCCCATTTAGCCATACCTAGGTTTAGTTGTATTTCTACACACCCCATTTAGCCATACCCTGGGTTTAGCTGTATTTCTACACACCCCATTTAACCATACCCTTAGGTTTAGCTCTATTTCTACACACCCCAGTCAACTGAATATCTTTTCATAACTGACTTCTCACCAGTGATGTCATCATAACCAGTAACCTTGTCCACTCTTCCACTCTTGGTCCGGCTCAGCTTGACCTCTGACCTATGAAATTAATGATTTCAAAAAATTTGACAAAACCAAAGGTATTAAATTATATATAAACTCATCTGCAAAGAGAGGTTCACCTTTCCACAGAAAGGGAATGTGTGTACACATGGGTGTTGTTGCGTCATACCAACGATAAGCCTATCTTCCCCATCACATCACGTGTGTTGTTGCACCATACCAACGATAAGCCTATCTTCCCCATCACATCATGAAAGGTCACGTTGATGTTCATTTCTCCTCTCTCTTTTGCCCCTCCCTCTCTCACGCTCTCTCTCTAGTAACATTCAAGGGGTTTTATTGACACGGGAAACATATGTTACCATTGACAAAGCAAGTGAAATAAACAATCACAAACAGTAAACTTTAAACACACAACATTTTAAAAAGAGAAAGACATTTGAAATGTTAATAATTTAACTATAAACAAACAAAACAAAAATACGAGTGTATCAGTCCTGACCTGTATAGGCCGTCGGTCAATACACTGTAAATGAAATATAAACTAGCTGGCTCCACTAGGGCCCTCTCAGCCAGGTGGCTACACTAGGGCCCTCTCCAGCCAGGTGGCTCCACTAGGGTCCTCTCAGTCAGCCGGCTCCACTAGGGCCCTCTCAGCCAATCTGGCTCCACTAGGTCCCTCTCAGCCAGGCGCTCCACTGGGGCCCTCTCAGTCAGCCCTGGCTCCACTGCCAGGCCCCTCTCAGCCAGCTGGCTCCACTAGGGAGCCCTCTCAGCCAGGTGGCTCCACTAGGGCCCTCTCAGTCGCCGGCTCCACTAGGCCCTCTCAGCCAGCTGGTCCCACTAGGGCCCTGTCAGCCAGCTGGCTCACTAGGACCTCTCAGCCAGGTGGCTCCACTAGGTCCTCTCAGCCAGCTGGCTCCACTAGGGGTCCTCTCCCAGCCAGGTGGCTCCACTAGGGTACTCTTAGCCAGCTGGTGTGTGTAGGAGAGTGTGAGCTGTGTGTGCTGTATTTCACCTAACAGATATGGGAGCTTATCAATATTATATTTGTTTTCAAAGTATTTGGGGGTCCTTGTAATCTGAGGGAAATATGTCTCTCTCATATCATCGTTTATTTGGCAGGAGGTTAGGAGGGGCAGCTCAGTTTCCACCTCATTTTGTGGGCTGTGTGGCACATAGCCTGTCTTCTCTCTACCTATGGTGATTTTCGGGATGCGGAAGGCAGACATACAGGCGGATGAAGTAGATTTAGATGCAGCCCATGCAAAAAAACTAATCTCTATCTTAAACAGACGGATTTGATTGGGATTTATTGTATTATATTGGAAGATATTATAGGAATGATGGTATTTATATAACATTTCCCGTGGAATAACGAACTATTCTTCAAAGAATACCCACCAATACAGCGCTATGTGTACGTTTAGAGGGTAGCTGGTTTCTGCATTACAGTTTCAACAAGTATTCATCCCACTGACAGACTTATGAGCTGTTATGACTGCAACTAAGCATATATGCAAGGTCATTTTGATTGTGTACACGGTCATACCTAGTTATAACCAGTTATAACCAGGCGAGAACGTAAGGTTCTTCATTTCTGCAGGTGATCTGTTTATCTGGTCTAAATCACTGATACAGGTCCCCCTGGATTCAAATAAATACTTTTTTAGATTTGCCTTAGAATAACTACCTTTCGGAGAATACACACCAATACAGCTGTCTGTATCTGAGTTCTATATTGCAGTTCTATCAACTATTTATACTGTTGGCAGACTTTTTAATGAAGGTCCTATCAAATTACTATAGGAGGAATCAGATGCTTTTCGTTGGAGTCAGAATGATACCAAAGGACTTATTTTGTAAAAAAATTTTTGATGATATCAGTTGACTGACAAATTCATGAAAAATTGGAAGAATTTAATAAACCACCTTTGGGCTATGATTTATAAAAAATATGGATCTAGATGCAATTCATTAACTTCAGTAGCGGTGTGTGGGTAAATTTACTGGGGGGGAAAGCCATAATACAACCAGATCAGTTGTGATCATTTCATTGTCTGGTCTATAAACCGTTAGTCGGGGTATCAGCTTACTGTTGAGTTAGAATAATAGATTACACAAGGTGCCATTTAGACATTTGTGCTTCAGCAGTCACTCAATTAGCCCATGTCAGCAACATTTTATTAGATTGGTAAATTAGTCTTGTAGTAAGAATGGTCGAATTACCGACCGGGTTGGGGCCCATTGATTATCAGATATCATATTAAAAAAGGCTAACATTTACCTCCACCCTTTGGCAAAATGTGTAGAATTGCAGAAAACTTGCTTCAGAACGGCAACATTTTCTCTATGCCCCAAGGCAAAATGTTCAGAATGGAAGGAAATTAACTTTAAAATGTACATTATTTTCTGAAAAAGAGTGGCACTGTCCCAACAATGATACTCTCTGCTGGTGCCAATAAGATAGGCCTTACTGTTGTTCACTCAATTACGTAGAGAATTTTGATAACTATATAAAAGAAAGATTAAAGTATTTTCACTGCCTTATCTTTCCAAATTATGTTTTACCGCGATTGTATTTGGAAATATTGCGATATGCCTGGCTGGGCCTCTGCTTTTCCCTGACAGTCTCAACTCAACAATTATCTGTCGATATTGCGCACGCTGCCTTTCCTTCTGACAGTAGGCAATGAGATTTAAAACAATCCACAACATATATATATTTTAATAATAATTAAATATAATTATAATAATTAATAATTTCATATATATTTTAAAGAAGCTAATGAATGATCTTCTGTGGCCAAATCATGCTTTAGTACCCTATTTTGAATGCTTTTATTTATTTATGTATAGACAGGAGTAGGCTAATCAGGCTACATATTTGTATTTTATTTCTTTCTGGGTAAGTGCCAGGACCATTCACAGTTTAGCTGAACGCTGATTGGCTTTTATTATTATTTTTTATTATCAAGGGAGGCCAAATGTTCGCTGGCTTCCCTTGCATTCAATGCTACAGGGCGGCAGCAGTGTCATATTATTTTGAACTAGACAGCATCAGATAGATCAGTAGTTCCCAAACTCTGGGAGGCCTCCTAGGGGCGGTCGAGGGGTCGGGTGGGGGGGTCGGGTGGGCGCAGGGGTCATTATGCAATTTGTTATTTTATTTGATTTATTTCAGGACCATTCACACTTTAGCTCAACGCTGATTGGCATTTAAATTAATGTTTTATGATCAAGGGAGGCCAAATGTTAGCATTCAATGCTACAGGGCGGCAGCAAAGTCCTACTCTTTTTAACCAGACAGCATCAGATAGAATGGCCTCCACATACAGAGACAGAGGGGCACCGTTTCACTCGCTCAGATGCTTTCTCCGGTGAGGTACATTCAGCCTCTTGCTAATTGAAGGAAAATTATAAAACACAGAGATGAAAGATACATTATTTTATATGTTTTTTTCTTGGTAATTTTTTTGGGGAAGCCTGGCTTCCTTTGGCATCCATGAATACACGCCACTGCGGAGGTTAGGAGAACTAACTTAGCAGGTTAGGATAATTAACGTGGGAGGTTAGGATAACTAATGTAGCAGGTTAGAATAACTAACGTGGGAGATTAGGATAACTAATGTAGCAGGTTAGAATAATTAACGTGGGAGGTTAGGATAACTAATGTTGCAGGTTAGGAGAACTAACGGAGAAGGTTAAGAGAACTAACCTAGCAGGTTAGGAGAATTAGCGTAGCAGGTTAGGATAATTAACGTGGCAGGTTAGTATAATTAACTTAGCAGGTTAGGAGAATTAACGTGGCAGGATAGGATCATTAACGTGGCAGGGTAGGAGAATTAACGTGGCAGGTTAGGAGAATTAACGTAAAGTGCGTGTGGTGAGGTTTTGCCGTATCAATCAGGAAAGAAATAGGAGTGCTGCTGATCTAACTGTAAGTCGCTCTGGATAAGAGCATCTGATAAATGACTCAAATGGAAATGTAAAATCTAGGATCAGTTCCCCACTGTCCATGTAATGTTATTCATTATGATCTAAAAGGCAAAAGGGGTCTTAGATCAACACTCCTACTCTGAAACTCTTCATGAATACAGGCCTAGCTAGATATGAATGGACCCATAACCTTGATAAAGGATTGTTTTCCACCGTAGGCCTGGTTCAGCAGTGTTAGTTCTGTAGTGCAACCCTGGCCCAGACTGGGTAAACATCGCCATCTAGTGGCCATTTAACTGCATGACAGGAAGACAAAGGGACCCTATTCACTAGCAGTGTTTCCCAACCAGGGTACTAGGACCCCTGCGGTACTTGGACTATCCACAGGGGGGTCCTTGAGAAGACTCATGAGACCAGAGGGTTACTGGTAAAATGCACATGAGAGGGTCCTCTGGGTAACTGAAAAAGGTTGGGGACCACTGCCCTATACAGAGCAATAGTAATGGAAACTTTTTGTAAGGCACAAACTCCACCTCGGTTCATTGGACAAATCCTATGGGGAAATTAATGGAGTTTTTGTCGGGTTTTTGGATTAATTCCGACAATAAGGTCTGTGGTAAACACAGGCTTAGGAGATCTTATAGCCTACATTTTATTATATGAGATAATTTTCATCAGCTAACGTCACTTTTTGTGAAATTTGAAGCATTTATGTAATCAGAAAAAGCCCATAAAGGATTCATAATTCATAAAGATCATGTTAACTGATTGATATAATCACATAGAACAAAACATAAAGGCTTCAGAATTCATAAAGTTCATGTTACCTGACTGATATTATCTCATAGAACAAAACATAAAGGCTTCATAATTCATAAAGGTAATGTTAACTGACTGAAATTATCTCATAGAACAAAACGTATAAGATCTACTAAGTCTGTGTTCATCTCAGACCTTATTTTCAGCGTTTATCCCAAAACCCTAGTCTTTCCCCATTCATTTAGGCTACAAGCTGGCGAGCTCTATACAGTGCACACTGCTTTATGGCACCCTTTCACAGTCATGGGGAGAATCTCAATTGTATACTCCTCGCCTCCTTCTCAAAACCCATTGGATGAGAAAGCCAGGGGTCCCGCCCCTCTGACCTTCTCCTCCAATGGGTTTAGAGGAGGTGAGGAGAGAGAACGCGAGGAGTATACAATCGAGATTCTCCCAGAGGGTAACTGCATACATGGAGTGTGTCTGAAAGTGGGCGTTGCTAAAGAAGTGGGAGGATCAACAGAAGTGGGTGTATGGAAACATAACAGCTAATTGGACAGATTAGTTGCCACTCAATACCATTTTGCTTGGCTGCTAGCTGCTTCCTTGTAGCATTTTAGGTTAGAATGACCTTCTCCAATGGGTTTAGAGAAGGAGGTGAGGAGAGAGTAGAGAGGAAGGAATGGATCCAACTTCCTCCGCGCTCACGCATTATTATAATTCATATGCATTAGCCTGTTTCTGTTAGATTATACATCATGACAAAATAGATCATATTGCTGTCCTGCTAATGTTCCTGGACCTTCGAGGCTAAACTGCAGAGTAAAAACCCATAACTGATCCAAATCAGACAGGCTAGATGCAGTTATTTTGAAATTAATCAAAACGCCTGGTTTTTGAACGGTTATTCAAATGACCTGGGCTATTCACTGCAGTTTACAGCCTAGACTAGAGTTGTGTACTCACTTGAAAACAATAATAACATTCTTCATTACATTGTGTTGATGTAGCTTAGGTAGAATACGTTTCTTGTCCCTAACCTTCTAGTCAATCTTTGTTTCATTTCAACAATTTACTATCTGTGATGTGCTAGATGTCTTGCTTAAGATTTATGTTTTTTTTAAATCCACTGGGGCTGATATGCTTGATCCATTTCTACTGCAGTGCTCTGCCCCCCTGATTACTGAATCATCAACCCGTAACCTGACAGTTATATCTAGTACTATCTCCAAGGTTTGGAAGGCGGCCCATGTACTCCCCCTTCACAAAGGTGGTGACCCCTTGTGACCTAAATAATTATTGCCCTATTTATAAACTTTTTTGCCTAGCTAAAATATTAGAATCCTTAATTAATTCTCAGCTAAGATGTATTCTAAATGTACATCAGTGGGGTTTTAGACCAGGTCATAGCACTATCTCTGCTGCATCCCTAGTTATAAATGATGTGGTTCACTGTAAGGATAGAAGGCAACATTGTGCTGCCCTCTTCATTGACCTGTCAAAGGCTGTTGATCACTCACTGCTAATTCAGAGGCTTGGCTCAATTGGCCTAGACCAGGCTGCATGTAACTGGTAAAAAATGACTTGACAGATAGAACTCAATGTGTATCTACTGATGGTGTTAAATCAGGCGACAGTGTGCTTTAGGACCATGCGGAGGGTTCTGAGCAGTCGGGTAGGCTGTTTGGAGTGTTTATCCAACTGGATAAAAACAAAAATGAATATAAATAAAGTTATGTCTCCCCCACTTCTAAAACCAAAGTTGCACCTATGCTGTTTACATTAACAATATTGACTTGTCTATAAAAAACTGTAACCTCCACTTGTATACAGTTGATAGTTGCTGTGTATGCTATTTCCCCCACGGTTGACCAGGCTCTATCTGAACTACAGTCTGCCTTCATGGAATTACAGAAAAACTTTATTGACCTGAAATGAGCATTGAATGCAGGGAAAACTCAGTATATGTTGTTCTCTAGTGCACATCAAAATAACTGATTTAATGTACTTTGAATGGTGTCCATATTGATTGTGTCCCTGCTTATAAATATCTGGGAATCTGGATAGATGAAAAGCTGTCTTTTAAAAAGCATATTGATGAGTTAGTTAAGAAGCTGAGAATAGAAATGGGCTTCTTCTATAGAAACAGGTCCTGCCTCTCGCTAAACAGTAGAAAGCAGATTATTCAGTCAACGTTCCTATCGGTCCTAGACTATGGTGACATCATTTACATTTACGTCATTTAGCAGACGCTCTTATCGATTTACAAATTGGTGCATTCACCTTATAGCCAGTGGAACAACCACTTTACAATATGTTTTATTTTATTTTTTGGGGGGTGGGGTAAGGGGGGGTAGAAGGATTACTTTATCCTATCCCAGGTATTCCTTAAAGAGGTGGGGTTTCAAGTGTCTCTGGAAGGTGGTGAGTGACTCCGCTGTCCTGGCGTCGTGAGGGAGCTTGTTCCACCATTGGGGTGCCAGAGCAACGAACAGTTTTGACTGGGCTGAGCGGGAACTGTGCTTCCGCAGAGGTAGGGGGGCCAGCAGGCCAGATGTGGATGAACGCAATGCCCTCGTTTGGGTGTAGGGACTGATCAGAGCCTGAAGGTACGGAGGTGCCGTTCCCCTCACAGCTCCGTAGGCAAGCACCATGGTCTTGTAGCAGATGCGAGCTTCAACTGGAAGCCAGTGGAGTGTGCGGAGGAGCGGGGTGACGTGAGAGAACTTGGGAATGTTGAACAGAGGGGAGAGGTGCGCTTGTGAAGTTGGAAAACATTTTGTGTACGTTTTTTTCCCCGAATTGGTTTTAACTGCACTCTACTTTACTTACCTTAACAAAATAAGATGTATAGTTGAATATTTTAGAAATGAGTCGTCTCAATTCGCTTGCTGCTTGGCTGTATTGACGAAGGTTCCAGTGCCTCTGGCAGTGGCTTCGGGAGCTGCTTGGGTTCGTCGGATCGGGAGCTGGAGAGGACAGTTTAGTCTGAGGTCATTTAAGGGCTTCGGGGACACTGGACATCGTTTTTCGGAAGCATGCAGGGCACTTTCTGCCTATTGGATTATAAATAGTCAACTGTTGGTTTCAAGGGCTTTCTACCGTGATAACTGTGGGGTTAGACTGTTTGTTTTTTATAGCTCCAACGGCGCCAACGAACATTTTCAGTTTAGCACCCGGGTTTAGGTTATCTTAAAATATTATTGTATTGTGTGTATTGCCAATTGTTTGCAAGTGTATTATTCATTATTCATATATAAACATTCTATCTGTAGGTAAGAACCCTGGTCTCTTTGGTTTTTCTTTAGCGAGTTTAGTCATACCAGGTTTATTATGTACTGAGTGGACCTTTTCACCATACTTTTACTCTATGGATTTATCTGAGCCTATGGTGATAGGGTTACATCAACATTATAAATATGGTGGAAACTCCCACTAGTCCATGCCTCCACCAATCCAATGCTTTTAGATTATGGGAAGTAGTGAACAAGTGCACACTTCAGGAGAAAGGAGATATTATTGGGACACACTCAGATGCTCTGTTAATCAACCACATTGGTCTACCACAAGGCTTCCTTGGTTCAAACTGTCAGATTATTGTTATAATGTTGTTTGTAGTATAGAGATAATGATGTTATTGATTATCAATGTTATGATATTGATTATGATGTAGAGTATTGTTATGATGTTGTTGGTAGTATATAGATAATGATGTTATTGGGGTGTATTCAGTTTTGTGAGATACTGTATGTTAGAGCAGGAGTAGGGGGGGTAGAAGTTAGAGGTCTGTTACCTGAGTCAAGATCAACAGGAGGGAGGGAGGGAGGGAGGGAGGGAGGGAGGGAGAGGGAGAGGGAGAGAGAGAGAGAGGTTAAATTAACATCAACAGACTAACATGCAGTCAACTGAATATCTTTTCATCACTGACTTCTAACCAGTGATGTCATCACAACCAGTAACCTTTTCCACTCTTCCACTTTTGGTCCGGCTCAGCTTGACCTCTGACCTCTGAAATGAATGATTTAAAAAACAGACAAAGCAAAGGTATTAAATTAGATATAAACTCATCTGCAAAGAGAGTTACACATTTCCATGGAAAGGGAATGTACACTAAATGACCAAAAGTATGTGGACACCTGCTTGTCAAACATCTCATTCCAAAGTCATGACCATTAGTATGAAGTTGGTCCCCCTTTGCTGCTATGACAGCCTCCACTCTTCTGGGAAGGCTTTCCACTAGATGTTGGAACATTGCTGCGGGGACCTGCTTCCATTCAGCCACAAGAGCATTAGTGAGGTAATGGTAAATATACATTGCTGCGTGGATTTTTTCCTTTGGACTGCCAGATGGTGAAGTGTGATTCATCACTCCAGAGAACGCGTTTTCAATACTCCAGAGTCCAATGGCGGTGGGCTTTACACCACTCCAGCCGATGCTTGGCATTGCGCACGGTGATCTTAGGCTTTTGTTCGGTTGCTCAACCATGGAAACCCATTTCATGAAGCTCCCGAATAACAGTTCTTGTGCTGACGTTGCTTCCAGAGGCAGCTTGGAACTCGTAGTGAGTGTTGCAACCGAGGACAGACGGTTTTTACACGCTACCCTCTTCAGCACTCGGCGGTCCCGTTCTGTGAGCTTGTGTGGCCTACCACTTCACGCTGAGCCGTTGTTGCTCCTAGACGTTTCCCTTCACAATAACAGAACTTACAGTTGACCGAGGCAGCTCCAGCAGGGCAGACATTTTACTAAATTACTTGTTGGAAAGGTGGCATCCTGTGACGGTGCCACGTTGAAAGTCAATGAGCTCTTCTGTATGGGCCATTCTACTGCCAATGTTTGTCTATGGAGATTGCATGGCTGTGTGCTCGATTTTATACACCTGTCAGGAAGGGGTGTGGCTGAAATAGAATCCACTAATTTGAAGGGGTGTCCACATACTTTTGTATCTATAGTGTGTGTACACACGTGTGTTGTTGCATCATACCATCGATAAGCCTATCTTCCCCATCACATCATGAAAGGTCATGTTGATGTTCATTTAACCTCAGCCTCTCTCTCTCTCTCTCTCTCTCTCTAGATATCCAGGCTCAAAGCGTCAGTCCACCAGGTAGGTAGAGTATACATCTACAGTGATTATAGCAGTTCAATATTAGTCTACTTTATTATCCCACATGGAGAAATTCATGTGTCCATACACACCATTCTAAAACCCAATAACAAGTACTGTTTTATGGAACTACTAATACTTGTCAACCACAAAGCATTACTGCTGTTAGAATAACAGAAGCCCTGTCATAATCTGTCCTCACCACTGTGTTTTCCTCTCTGCTGTTTACAGCTGAACACTCAGTCAGACTGGTGAATGGGACCACTTCCTGTTCTGGGACAGTGGAATTCTTCGCCAGAGGAGAGTGGTCAGGTCAATGTACTATAGGGTGGACCATGAGAAAGGCTAAGGTTGTGTGTAGAGAGCTGGGCTGTGGGAATGCTGTAGCTGTATCTAGAGGACCTCTGGTTGAAGATGGAAGAGGAGGAGCCACACTATGGAGTAGATGCAGTGGAGATGAGTCTACTATTAGAGAGTGTGAAGCAGCACCTGCTGACTGTTATGGTGGATATTATCATCATGTGATCTGTTCAGGTAAGACACTGGTAATATTGAGATATTTAATTGGTACATTATACAAGATTTACATGTATCATGTTTTATGTGTTTTTCATTTCATTTAAAGACAGGGAGAGATGTTAGATGTATTTAAACATTATATTTGCGTTTGTCATATTGGTTTATGGGAGATGTGCATGGGCAGATCATTGTAGTTCAGATGTTACTGAAGTGAAGCTGCCTGATGGATGTCCAGCTGTTTATTTTCTATAAAGTGAAGTGAACTTATTCCTGTCTCCTGCCTGCATTATTCCCAACCCTGTCCTGAGTGACTAAGAACCCATTTCTACCTCTTACAGTATCAAACATAGCAAACTACAATCTTTTATCCAACATATTTGTGTTTAGTCCTTGACAGTGTCATCAACAAAACTGATTGAATGTTCAACCAACTCTTTTTCTCCAGAGTTTGTGCAGCTTGTGGATGGAGATGGTCTCTGCTCTGGGAGACTGGAGGTGAAGTCCAATCAGTCCTGGGCCTCAGTGTGTGAAGCTGACTTTGACCAGCAGGATGCAGAGGTAGTCTGTGGGGAGCTTGGCTGTGGGGCTCCTGCAGCTCTACAGGGGGGGCTCTATGGAGAAGGTGAGGGTCAGACCTGGGATAAAGAGTTCCAGTGTAAAGGCAATGAGTCCCTTCTCCTGGACTGTGACACCTCAGACAGAAAAAACAACACCTGCCTACCTGGTAATGCTGTTGGACTCACCTGCTCAGGTAAGAAACAGTTTGTCACTCAATCAACATTGATTCTCGCCTGGAGTGAAGAATATGAGAGGCAATATATAGTGGGCTCCAAAATTACTGAGACCCCTGTCTGGCAATGCACAAACAATACTTAAAGAAATATAAACAATATAATTATAGAGAGAAACTGAAAATACCAACATGTGAGAAATACTGTACTATATTAATGTTCCAATGGAACCCACCAAAATCATTTATTGATTAAATTAAAAATCTATGTCCTCCAAATCAAGGTTTCACAATTAATTGCACCCTTAAAGATTATTGTAAATAACATCTACCAAAATTAACCCAGTGTTAAGTGAATATTTTAATCTCAATGGTTGAACTCAACTATTTCAGTGTCTCTGTGCGTCTCCCAAAAGGTTGTAATGCTTTTGGATCAATAAACAGACAGAGTCCCGGTCTGCATAGTCAGGCCTTTATTCATTGAGAATTCTGTTCATCACAATTTCAGAGTCCATCTTTTATACTCACACGTCATACAAAAACCCCACCCCTTTTAGGCAGGCTGTTTTCCTCTGCTCTCCTAACCATCAGGTCACATACACATGTTCTTATCATAGGCTGCATTCCTTAGTTATCGCCGTCCTCATACTCCTTAAAAAGCCTAACCGTTTCTCTCCTCCCTTAATTGGGAGGCCTCTTTATCTTGGTTTCCCAGTTGTCTGTAGCCAGTTCTCCTTGTCCCTTGTTGTCTGGTCTAACTCTTACTCACATTGCTAAATAGTAGCTCAATGTCATAATCTTTACTGGTCCTACACTCACACATTCTAACACATTTCACACAGTTTCAGGGTGTAATAATTAGTCATTAATAATTATTCTATCAACCAGGAATTAAATTCCACTTATTTAAGTGTATCTAAGTCTTAAGGAACTATATTGAGCCATTACATCACTTCCTGTTTCACTAGGGTATAAAAATGAGGTAACACGCATACAATATCCCTTTGTCATCCAACACCATGAAGAAAACAAAATAACTGGCAGTTCAAAAGAGACAGATGGTCGTAGACCTTCATAAATCTGGTAATGGCTACAAGAAGATCCACAAACGATTGAATATACCACTGAGCACTGTCAGGGCAATTATTAAAAATAAAAAAAGATATGGAACAGTTGAAAACCTCACGGGTAGAAGACACAAATGCATTTTGCCTCCCAGGATAGGGAGGAGGATGGTGAGAGAAGCAACAAAATCCCCAAGAATCACTGTGAACGAATTGCAGGCCTTGGTGGCGTCTTGGGGTCACCAGGTTTCAAAAAGCACCATCAGACGCCACCTCCACAACCACAGGTTCTTTGGAAGGTTTGCCATAAGAAAGCACTTTCTGACCCCAAGACACAGACGCATGCGCTTGGAGTTTGCCAAACGTCATTTAAATTATGACTGGAAGAAGGTGCTCTGTTCAGGTGAGACCAAAATTGAACGTTTTGGTCAGATACAGCATCGACATGTTTGGCGTCGAAACAGAGATGCATACAAGGAGAGTCACCTCATACCCACGGTGAAATATGGTGGTGGGTCAGTGATGATTTGGGGCTGTTTTAATTCCAGAGGTCCAGGGGCACTGGATGGCATAATGAATTCCACCAAGTATCAGGCAATTTCGGCTGACAAAGAAGGCTGGGATTTGGCCGTAGGTGGACATTCCAACAAGACAATGACCCAAAACATACCTCAAGATCCACACAGAAATGGTTCTGTGACAACAAAATCAATGTTCTGCCAAGGCCATCTCAGTCGCCGGACCTCAATCCAATCAAAAATCTGTGGGCTGATTTGAAGAGGGCAGTTGATAAGCGCAAACCCAAGAATGTGAAGGATCTTGATAGGATCTGCATAGAGGAATGGTCCAAAATCCCTCCAAATGTGTTCCTTAACCTTGTCAAAGATTACAGGAAAAGACCCCATGCTGTTATTCTTGCCAGAGGTGGTTGCACTAAGTACTAAATGAGGAGTGCCAATAATTATGAAACCTTGATTTTGGTGACATTTATTTTGTATTAAATAATTGTATGAGTTTGGTTGGTTCCATTGAAACATTCATAAAGTACAGTATTGTTTATATTTTTTTAAGTATTGTTTGTGCAGTCAGGGTTGCCAGTAATTTTGGAGCCCACTGTAGATGTGTTTTAGTGAGAAAATAGTAAGATTACTGTCTCTCTCTCTTCTTTTCACAGAGCCTGATGATGTGAGGCTGGTGGGAGGAGGCAGTCGCTGTGCTGGTGGAGTGGAGCAGTACGACGAGGGAGAGTGGAGGACTGTGGGAGCTGAAGACTTGAACAAGGAGGCTGTAGCTGCAGTAGTGTGTAGACAGCTGGGTTGTGGCTCCACTGTTTCAGTTCTACCTGGAAACACCACTAGAGGGTTTAGTGTTATCTGTTCTGGGTCTGAGCCTTCACTGAGGGAGTGTTGGAGAAAAAATGATCTCTTTCCTGTAGTCACAGTGATCTGCTCAGGTAATAACAAGATATTATAATGATATTCAACTGATTTCCTTCATTCATACAACTTCCTATTCCCCTCTCACAATGACTGTTTGCTTGTAAGTCTGCAAAATAAATCACTCAGTCAAGTAGGAATCAAATACAACTTAAATATCGCAGAATGATTTTGTATTTGAGTGTTATCTCAGTGAACGTCTCTACTCACTACCACTGTCACATGTCATGTTATTGTCATATCTAAATGAGGAAAGTAGTTGAGGAGCTACGTTTTCTTTTTCTCTCCTCTTGTTCCAGATGTCCTGCTTCAGCCTGATATCAACATATGTTGTCTCAGTGACTGTAGGCCCACTACTCATGTTGCCCTGTGAGGGAGGGTGGCTAGCACTGTTACATGCTGATGTTATTGTCATATCTATAGGAAACTAGTTGAAGAGGTTTTTCTTGTTCTCTTTTATTGTTACAGATCTCCTGGTCCAGCCTGATATCTTCCTGACTGACTCAATTGGAGGGGTCTCCAGGGGCCACCAGGGGCCTGAAGTATTTAGGGGCTACAACTTCACCATCACCTGCTCCACTCAGCCACAGTACCCAGGAGGCTCTTTCCTCCTCACGTTCACCGGCTCCAACAGAACCCAGACTCAGCCAGCTGTCAATCACTCTGCTGCCTTCCTCTTCCCTGCTGCAGATGGCTCCCACCAAGGGAACTACAGCTGTGTTTATGACAATTATGTTTTCTCTCATAACTTCTCCTCTGAGAGTGAGCTCCTCTCCCTCACCGTCACAGGTAACTGAACATGAACCAGACTTCTAACTTTGTCATTGACAGATTTCCCACAGATCTATGTGATGATGACCAGTCCCCTCATCAAAGGTGTTTCTGTTTGCAGCCTCTCCTCTGCCAGCCTTCATCATCAGACACGTTGTAGTGCTGCTGATCCTACTGACAGCCATCACCACCTTCTACCTGTACTACAAGGTAAAGACATTTACTCAGACGTTACAAGTCATTTAAATGTTTGTGTCTATGAGCAGGGTTCAGATTCTACATTGGTCTATATCTCTGTTTAAGATGTGTGATTAACCAGATGTGTATCTTTGACTTGTGTTGCACTATCTTGGGTTTGTTCTTCAGTACTGTACTGATTATGAGAGAACACACGAGAAAAACGAGAGGGAGAGAACGAGAGGGGGAGAGAACGAGAGGGGGAGAGAACGAGAGGGGGAGAGAACGAGAGGGGGAGAGAATGAGAGGGGGAGAGACACCAGTGGCAAGGTGACTGTGAACATGGATGTGTATCAAACAGGCACAACGACAGTACAGGGACAAAGTATGAGCAATTCAACGGCTCATACACGAGACGTATGTGGCAGGGACTCCAGACAATCCCAGATTATATTGGGAAAGCTAGCCACGTATGGGACACCGACGCCTCGCTCCCAGACAAGATAAACACCTTCTTCTCCCGCATTGAGGATACCACAGTGCCACCGACGTGTGTGGTGAAGGTAGGCAGCAACACCTCTGCCACCCTGATCCTCAACACAGGGGGCCCATAGGGGTGCGTGCTCAGCCCCTTCCTGTACTCCCTGTTTACCAGTGACTGCGTGGCCACGCACGTCTCCAACTCAATCATCAAGTTTGCTGATGACACAACAGTGGTAGGCCTGATTAACAACAACAACGAGAAAGCCTACAGGGAGGAGGTGAGAGCAACAGCACCTCTTCAACCTCAGGAGGCTGAAGAAATTCGGTTTGGCCCCTAAGATCCTCATGAACTTCTACAGATGCACCACTGAGAGCATCTTGTCGAGCTGTATCACCGCCTGGTATGCATCTGCACAGAATGCATCCTCAGGGCTCTCTAGAGGGTGGCACGATCAGCCCAACACATCACCAGGGGCACACTGCCTGCCCTCCAGGACATCTACAGCACCCGGTGTCACAGGAAAGCCAGGAAGATCATCAAGGACCTCAGCCACCCGAGCCACAGCCTGTTCACCCCACTACCATCTAGAAGGAGGAGACAGTGTAGGTGCATTAAAACTGGGACAGAGAGACTGCGACAGCTTCTATCTCCAGGCCATCAGACTCTTAAACAGTCACCACTAGCCGGCCTCCGCCCAGTACCCTGCCCTGAACTTTAGTGACTGTTACTAGCTGGCTACCACCCGGTACTCAACCCTGCACCTTAGAGACTGCTTCCCTATGTACATAGTCATGGAACACTGGTCCCTTTAATAATGTTTACATCCTGTTTTACCCACTTTATATGCACAGTGCATTCAGGAAGTATTCAGAGCCCTTGAATTTTGTACACATTTTGTCACGTTACAGCCTTATTCTAAAATTGATGAAACCTATTTTTTTCCTCATCAATCTACACACAATATCCCATAATGACAGTGAAAACAGGTTTTTAGAAATGTTCGCAAATGTATTGAAAAGGGGAAAAAAAGAAATACCTTATTTACATAAGTATTCAGATCCTTTGCTATGAGACTCGAAATTGAGCTCAGGTGCATCCTGTTTCCATTGATCATCCTTGAGATGTTTCTACAACTTTATTGGAGTCCACCTGTGGTAAATTCAATTTATTGGACATGATTTGGAAAGGCACACACCTGTCTATATAAGGTCCCACAGTTGACAGTGAATGTCAGCGCAAAAACCAAGCCATGAGGTCGAAGGAATTGTCGTAGAGCTCCGAGAGGATTGTGTCGAGGCAAGAGGCACAGATCTGGGGAAGGGTACCAAAACATTTCTGCAGCATTGAAGGTCCCCAAGAACACAGTGGCCTCCATCATTCTTAAATGGAAGAAGTTTGGATCCACCAAGACTTTTCCTAGAGCTGGTCGCCCGGCCAAACTGAGCAATCGGGGGAGAAGGGCCTTGGTCAGGGAGGTGACCAAGAACCCAATGGTCACGCTGACAGAGCTCCAGAGTTCCTCTGCGGAGATGGGAGTATCTTCCAGAAGTACAACCAACTCTGCAGCACTCCACCAATCAGGCCTTTATGGTAGAGTGGCCAGACGGAAGCCACTCCTCAGTAAAAGGCACATGACAGCCCGTTTGGAGTTTGCCAAAAGACACCTAAAGACCTCAGACCATGAGAAACAAGATTCTCTGGTCTGATGAAACCAAGATTGAACTCTTTGGCCTGAATGCCAAGCGTCACGTCTGGAGGAAACCTGGCACCATCCCTACGGTGAAGCATGGTGGTGGCAGTATCATGCTGTGGGGAGGTTTTTCAGTGGCAGGGACTGGGAGACTTGTGAGGATTGAGAGAAAGATGATGAACCGAGCAAAGTACAGAGATCCTTCATGAAAGTCTCTGAATGTCCTTGAGTGGCCCAGCCAGAGCCTGGACTTGAACCGGATCTAACATCTCTGGAGAGACCTGAAAATAGCTATGCAGTGATGCTCCACATCCAACCTGACAGAGCTTGAGAGGATCTGCAGAGAAGAATGGGAGAAACTCCCCAAATACAGGTGTGCCAAGCTTGTAGCGTCATACCCAAGAAGAGTCAAGGCTGTAATCGCTGCCAAAGGTGCTTCAACAAAGTACTGAGTAAAGGGTCTGAATAATTATGTAAATGTGATATTTCCGTTTCTTATTTTAATACATTTGCTAAATGTCTAAAAATCAGTTTTTGCTTTGTTATTATGGGGTATTGTGTGTAGATTGATGAAAAAAATAATAATTTTTAATCCATTTTAGAATAAGGCTGTAACGTAACAAGATGTGGAACAAGTCAAGGGGTCTTAGTACTTTCCGAAAGCACTGTATATCCTGTATTCTAGTCATGGCTCATCCTATATAACTACTGCTGTACACACTTTTTCTATCCACATACTGTCTATACTGTCTTTACACACCATTATATGTATATATACACTGAGTATACCAAACATTAGGAACACATATTTACAGTATATATATTTATATTCCAGACTCTGACACTGATTTCTTTATTTATTGTATTTTTCTGGATTATGTGATTATTTATTTTGTTGCTAGGTATTACTGCCCTGTTGGAGCTAGAAATACAAGCATTTCGCTGCACCTTCGATAACACCTGCAAATCTGGGACAAATACATTTGATTTGATTTGAAATGTCTGACTCTTGGTGCTGTGTCTCCCTAGACCACCAGGAGGCAGAAGAGAGTGAACAGGGTGAGCAGCCTGGATCTTTATGTTGATGCCAATGCCATGGAGATGGTCTCTCTGAGCTCCAGAGCTGAAGCTGGACCGGGAGAGGAGAGAGCAGCCCAGGGGACTGAGTAGGAGTAGAATGACGCTGACCCTACATGCTGATCTTAGGTCAGTTTTGTGTTTTAAATCTATGGTCAGCAGTGGACTGGTGTTTATAATGTGGTGACAAACCTTAAGTGGTTCTAATTTTAATAACATGTTCAGAATTAGTTTATCTTTCTAGAACCTTGGAAGAAATCTAAAAGAAGTGACTGCAACCACCATTATTCCTTTTAGTTTTAGTTTTTTGCTACCATGGTAACATGGGTTTGTTTTGTGTTACAGAATTTATAGTTTTTTGCTTTTGTCTTTATCTTATTTAGTGTTTCTCTTAGATTCTTTATCTTGAAGTGTTTCCATTATTAGTCCATGTATTATTATAATCATCTATTCATACTTAAATAAAGGGGTCAACTTTTTCTCAAGTTATTTTAGTTTTGTGTTTACCTCAGGATGTTATTGATTATAAATGTTGTAGATTATTGTTAGGATGTTAGTAGTATATAGAGATAATTGTTATGATATTGATTAGGATGTAGATTATTGTTATGTTGTTAGTAGTATATAGATAATGATGTTATTCATTATAAATGTTATGATATTGATTAGGATGTAGATTATTGTTATGATGTTAGTAGTATAGAGATAATTATGTTATTGATTATAAATGTTATGATATTGAATAGGATGTAGATTATTCTTATGATGTTAGTAGTATGAAGAGATAATGTTGTTATTCTCTTATCTGTGGGTTACAGAGAAGGTATAGTACTTAGTGCAGGTCTGTAATACAATAGCTTGTTGTACAAATCAATGAATAACTAATGTAAATGTATTGAATTATATCAATGACATTAAAGGTATTGTTGACAGGTGTTAATTCTACACTTGGTGGACAAAACATTAGGAACACCTGCTCTTTCCCAGACATAGACTGACCAGTTGAATCTGGGTGAAAGCTATGATCTGTTATTGATGTCACTTGTTAAATCCACTTCAATCAGTGTAGATGAAGGGGAGGAGACAGGTAAAAAAAAGGCTTTTTTTTTAAGGCTTGAGATAATTGAGACATGGATTGTGTATGTGTTCCATTCAGAGTGTGAATCGTCAAGACAACAGATTTAAGTGTCTTTGAACAGGGTATGGTAGTAGGGGCCAGGCAAACCGGTTTGAGTGTGTCAAGAACTGCAACGCTGCTGGGTATTTTACGCTCAACAGATTGCCGTGTGTATCAAGAATGTTCACCACCCAAAGGACATCCAGCCAACTTGACACAACTGTGGGAAGCATTGGAATCAACATGGGCCAGCTTCCCTGTGGAATGTTTTTGACACCTTGTAGAGTCCGTGCCCCGACAAATTGAGGCTGTTCTGAGGGCAAAAGGTTGGGGTGCAACGCAATATTAGGAAGATGTTTCTAATGTTTTGTACACTCAGTGGATAGTTGATGTGAGTTAAGATAATGTTTTGTTGTTATGTTATTTACCCTTTCCAGATAAAGACCTGTTGCTCTCTAAACTGCCATGTAATCACTGAATGATTTTAATAAACTCACAGGCTGTCAGTCTTGTGTGATTTCCCCTCCAGTTTTTTATTTCACAGGGGTCAAGGGGTTATTGATCATTAGTGATTCCATCAGTGACACCAGACATCAGCTCAGCCCAGAGGTTCAGCACCTTGACCCTTAGTTACCTCTCCCCCAGACAGACAGACAGACAGACAGAAGAATGTCAGAGGCATAATTCTGCATCTTCATATCACAATAACAGCTTTCTAATATATCTGGAGGTGGTCTGAATATCGCTCACACAGGACAACGACTCCCATTGTTAGGGGCATAGACATGAGCATCTTGTCACTATATACAGATCTCTGGACGGGTGGATACACTTTTACACCTGCTACGTTAGGTTAGATACACACAGACCACATGGCAGAGGAATGTACACAACACAACTACGAGAGGGACAGAGACAGTTGGTGAAAGTGTACCTCATCTACTCTGAAGAACTAGTAAAATGATTTGTTCAGACGGTTGTGCAGTATACTTAGACATGCTAGCTAAACAGGATGACTAAAGACAGTACAGTATGGGGAACACATACACAACTGAAATATTGGATTATTTCATAGTGATTTCCTATTTTTCTATTGATCACTACCCAGTGTGGACCTGACAGGGACAATGGAATATTTTCAATGTTTTGGCAATTGAATGTTCACTGTTTTTGGCTTTGAAATGTCCATTAAAAAGCTCTAAAACCATTGTAACTCAATTATTTCATGTTCTTTTTAATTATTGAATTCGAAAACCGTTATTATTTTTTTTGTAATTGAACCGAAACTGAACAGACCTCAAAAAGCACTAATTGCTCAGCACTAACACAAGCACACACACACACACACACACACACACACACACACACACACACACACACACACACACACACACACACACACACACACACACACCTTTTGATAGTCTTTTCAACAGCATGTTTTGTTTTTAAATTCTTAAAACAAAGACAGATTAGATGTTGTGGGACATAAATGTTCAATTATACCAATGACATTAGTTCCTCCATTTAGCTGTATAGTGTCCTATTAGCATTTAGCTGTATAGTGTCCTATTAGCATTTAGCTGTATAGTGTCCTATTAGCATTTAGCTGTATAGTGTAGAGCCCCGTGGGCCCTGGTCAATAGTAGTGAGTGCTCTATATAGGGAACAGGGTACCATTGAATATAGGGTGAAGTTTTCCCTGCACGCTGATCTTGGGTTAGTTTTGCATTTCCCCCACTAATGGATAAGGTTAGGATTGGGGAAGGAGAAGCTGATCCTAGATCTGTACCTCGGGGAAACTTTACCTGTACAGTCTTCACTGCAGATTGGTGGGAGTATGAAAGATGAAAAATGAAATTTTCCCTCTGCTGGCCAGATAACAATATTACACCTCAAGCCTACAGGTACAGTATTGCATCATCCTGTCAGCCAGTTACACCATGACCCAGACACTCTGGGAGAATCTCAGCCAATTACACCATGACCCGGACACTCTGGGAGAATCTCATCCAGTTACACCATGACCCAGACACTCTGGGAGAATCTCAGCCAGTTACACCATGACCAGTAACTCTGGGAGAATCTCAGCCTGTTACAACATGACCCAGACACTCAGGGAGAATCTCAGCCAGTTACACCATGACCCAGACACTCTGGGAGAATCTCAGCCAGTTACACCATGACCCAGACACTCTGGGAGAATCTAGGCCAGTTACACCATGACCCAGACACTCTGGAAGAATCTCAGCCAGTTACACCATAACCCAGACACTCTGGGAGAATCTCAGCCAGTTACACCATTACCCAGACACTCTGGGAGAATCTCATCCAGTTACACCATGACCCAGACACTCAGGGAGAATCTCAGCCAGTTAAACCATGACCCAGACACTCTGGGATAATCTCATCCAGTTACACCATGACCCAGACACTCTGGGAGAATCTCAGCCAGTTACACCATGACCCAGAAACTCTGGGAGAATCTCAGCCTGTTACAACATGACCAAGACACTCTGGGAGAATCTCATCCAGTTACACCATGACCCAGACACTCTGGGAGAATCTCAGCCAGTTACACCATGACCCAGACACTCTGGGAGAATCTCAGCCAGTGACACCATGACCCAGACACTCTGGGAGAATCTAGGCCAGTTACACCATGACCCAGACACTATGGGAGAATCTCAGCCAGTTACACCATGACCCAGTAACTCTGGGAGAATCTAGGCCAGTTACACCATGACCCTGACACTCTGGGTGAATCTCAGCCAGTTACACCATAACCCAGAAACTCTCGGGAGAATCTCCAGCCAGTTACACCATTACCCAGACACTCTGGGAGATTCTCAGCCAGTTACACCATGACCCAGACACTCTGGGAGAATCTCAGCCAGTTACACCATGACCCAGACACTCTGGGAGAATCTCATCCAGTTACACCATGACCCAGACACTGTGGGAGAATCTAGGCCAGTTACAACATGACAATGACATTCTGGGAGAATCTCAGCCAGTTACACCATTACCCAGACACTCTGGGAGAATCTCAGCCAGTTACACCATGACCCAGACACTCTGGGAGAATCTCAGCCAGTTACAACATGACCCAGACACTCTTGGAGAATCTCATCCAGTTACACCATGACCCAGACACTCTGGGAGAATCTCAGCCAGTTACACCATGACCCAGAAACTCTGGGAGAATCTCAGCCAGTTGCAACATGACCCAGACACTCAAGGAGAATCTCAGCCAGTTATACCATGACCCAGACACTCTGGGAGAATCTAGGCCAGTTACACTATTACCCAGACAATCTGGGAGAATCTCAGCCAATTACACCATTACCCAGACACTCTGGGAGAATCTAGGCCAGTTATACCATGACCCAGACACTCTGGGTGAATCTCAGCCAGTTACACCATAACCCAGACACTCTGGGAGAATCTCAGCCAGTTACACCATGACCCAGAAACTCTGTGTGAATCTCAGCCTGTTACAACATGACCCAGACACTCAGGGAGAATCTCAGCCAGTTACACCATGACCCAGACACTCTGGGAGAATCTCAGCCAGTTACACCATGACCCAGAAACTCTAGGAGAATATCAGCCAGTTACAACATGACCCAGACACTCAGGGAGAATCTCAGCCAGTTACACCATGACCCAGACACTCTGGGATAATCTCAGCCAGTTACTCCATGACCCAGAAACTCTGGGAGAATCTCAGCCAGTTACAACATGACCAAGACACTCAGGGAGAATTTCAGCCAGTTACACCATGACCCAGACACTCTGGGATAATCTAGGCCAGTTACACCATTACCCAGACACTCTGGGAGAATCTCAGCCAGTTACACCATTACCCAGAAACTCTGGGAGAATCTAGGCCAGTTACACCATGACCCAGACATTCTGGGAGAATCTCAACCAGTTACACCATGACCCAGACACTCTGGGAGAATCTCAGCCAGTTACACCATGACCCAGAAAATCTGGGAGAATCTCAGCCAGTTACACCATGACCCAGACACTCTGGGAGAATCTCAGCCTGTTACAACATGACCAAGACACTCAGGGATAATTTCAGCCAGTTACACCATGACCCAGACACTCTGGGAGAATCTAGGCCAGTTACACCATGACCCAGACACTCTGGGAGAATCTCAGCCAGTTACACCATGACCCAGACACTCTGGGAGAATCTCATTCAGTTACACCATGACCCAGACACTCTGGGAGAATCTCATCCAGTTACACCATGACCAGTAACTCTGGGAGAATCTCAGCCTGTTACAACATGACCCAGACACTCAGGGAGAATCTCAGCCAGTTACACCATGACCCAGACACTCTGGGAGAATCTCAGCCAGTTACACCATGACCCAGACACTCTGGGAGAATCTAGGCCAGTTACACCAAGACCCAGACACTCTGGAAGTATCTCAGCCAGTTACACCATAACCCAGACACTCTGGGAGAATCTCAGCCAGTTACACCATTACCCAGACACTCTGGGAGAATCTCAGCCAGTTACACCATGACCCAGACACTCTGGGAGAATCTCAGCCAGTGACACCATGACCCAGACACTCTGGGAGAATCTAGGCCAGTTACACCATGACCCAGACACTATGGGAGAATCTCAGCCAGTTACACCATGACCCAGTAACTCTGGGAGAATCTAGGCCAGTTACACCATGACCCTGACACTCTGGGTGAATCTCAGCCAGTTACACCATAACCCAGAAACTCTGGGAGAATCTCAGCCAGTAACACCATTACCCAGACACTCTGGGAGATTCTCAGCCAGTTACACCATGACCCAGACAATCTGGGAGAATCTCAGCCAGTTACACCATGACCCAGACACTTGGGAGAATCTCATCCATTTACACCATGACCCAGACACTGTGGGAAAATCTAAGCCAGTTACAACATGACAATGACATTCTGGGAGAATCTCAGCCAGTTACACCATTACCCAGACACTCTGGGAGAATCTCAGCCAGTTACACCATGACCCAGACACTCTGGGATAATCTCAGCCAGTTACACCATGACCCAGACACTCTTGGAGAATCTCATCCAGTTACACCATGACCCAGACACTCTGGGAGAATCTCAGCCAGTTACACCATGACCCAGAAACTCTGGGGAGAATCTCAGCCAGTTGCAACATGACCCAGACACTCAGGGAGAATCTCAGCCAGTTATACCATGACCCAGACACTCTGGGAGAATCTAGGCCAGTTACACTATTACCCAGACAATCTGGGAGAATCTCAGCCAGTTACACCATTACCCAGACACTCTGGGAGAATCTAGGCCAGTTATACCATGACCCAGACACTCTGGGAGAATCTCAGATAGTTACACCATAACCCAGACACTCTGGGAGAATCTGAGCCAGTTACACCATTACCCAGACACTCTGGGAGAATCTCAGCCAGTTACACCATGACCCAGACACTCTGGGAGAATCTCAGCCAGTTACACCATGACCCAGAAACTCTAGGAGAATATCAGCCAGTTACAACATGACCCAGACACTCAGGGAGAATCTCAGCCAGTTACACCATGACCCAGACACTCTGGGAGAATCTAGGCCAGTTACACCATGACCCAGACACTCTGGGATAATCTAGGCCAGTTACACCATTATCCAGACACTCTGGGAAAATTTCAGCCAGAAACACCATGACCCAGACACTCTGGGAGAATCTCAGCCAGTTACACCATGACACAGACACTCTGGGAGAATCTCATCCAGTTACACCATGACCCAGAAACTCTGGGAGAATCTCAGCCAGTTACGACATGACCAAGACACTCAGGTAGAATTTCAGCCAGTTACACCATGACCCAGACACTCTGGTAGAATCTAGGCCAGTTACACCATTACCCAGACACTCTGGGAGAATCTCAGCCAGTTACACCATTACCCAGACACTCTGGGAGAATCTAGGCCAGTTACAGCATGCCCCAGACACTCTGGGAGAATCTCAGCCAGTTACACCATGACCCAGACACCTCTGGGAGAATCTCAGCCAGTTACACCACGACCCAGAAAATCTGGGAGAATCTCAGCCAGTTACACCATGACCCAGACACTCTGGGAGAATCTCAGCCTGTTACAACATGACCCAGACACTCAGGGAGAATCTCAGCCAGTTACACCATGACCCAGACACTCTGGGAGAATCTCAGATAGTTACACCATAACCCAGACACTCTGGGAGAATCTGAGCCAGTTACACCATTACCCAGACACTCTGGGAGAATCTCAGCCAGTTACACCATGACCCAGACACTCTGGGAGAATCTCAGCCAGTTACACCATGACCCAGAAACTCTAGGAGAATATCAGCCAGTTACAACATGACCCAGACACTCAGGAGAATCTCAGCCAGTTACACCATGACCCAGACACTCTGGGAGAATCTAGGCCAGTTAGCACCATGACCCAGACACTCTGGGATAATCTAGGCCAGTTACACCATTATCCAGACACTCTGGGAAAATTTCAGCCAGAAACACCATGACCCAGACACTCTGGGAGAATCTCAGCCAGTTACACCATGACACAGACACTCTGGGGAGAATCTCATCCAGTTACACCATGACCCCAGAAACTCTGGGAGAATCTCAGCCAGTTACAACATGACCAAGACACTCAGGAGAATTTCAGCCAGTTACACCATGACCCAGACACTCTGGGAGAATCTAGGCCAGTTACACCATTACCCAGACACTCTGGGAGAATTTCAGCCAGTTACACCATGACCCAGACACTCTGGGATAATCTAGGCCAGTTACACCATTACCCAGACACTCTGGGAGAATCTCAGCCAGTTACACCATTACCCAGACACTCTGGGAGAATCTAGGCCAGTTACACCATGACCCAGACATTCTGGGAGAATCTCAACCAGTTACACCATGACCCAGACACTCTGGGAGAATCTCAGCCAGTTACACCATGACCCAGAAAATCTGGGAGAATCTCAGCCAGTTACACCATGACCCAGACACTCTGGGAGAATCTCAGCCTGTTACAACATGACCAAGACACTCAGGGATAATTTCAGCCAGTTACACCATGACCCAGACACTCTGGGAGAATCTAGGCCAGTTACACCATGACCCAGACACTCTGGGAGAATCTCAGCCAGTTACACCATGACCCAGACACTCTGGGAGAATCTCATTCAGTTACACCATGACCCAGACACTCTGGGAGAATCTCATCCAGTTACACCATGACCAGTAACTCTGGGAGAATCTCAGCCTGTTACAACATGACCCAGACACTCAGGGAGAATCTCAGCCAGTTACACCATGACCCAGACACTCTGGGAGAATCTCAGCCAGTTACACCATGACCCAGACACTCTGGGAGAATCTAGGCCAGTTACACCAAGACCCAGACACTCTGGAAGTATCTCAGCCAGTTACACCATAACCCAGACACTCTGGGAGAATCTCAGCCAGTTACACCATTACCCAGACACTCTGGGAGAATCTCAGCCAGTTACACCATGACCCAGACACTCTGGGAGAATCTCAGCCAGTGACACCATGACCCAGACACTCTGGGAGAATCTAGGCCAGTTACACCATGACCCAGACACTATGGGAGAATCTCAGCCAGTTACACCATGACCCAGTAACTCTGGGAGAATCTAGGCCAGTTACACCATGACCCTGACACTCTGGGTGAATCTCAGCCAGTTACACCATAACCCAGAAACTCTGGGAGAATCTCAGCCAGTAACACCATTACCCAGACACTCTGGGAGATTCTCAGCCAGTTACACCATGACCCAGACAATCTGGGAGAATCTCAGCCAGTTACACCATGACCCAGACACTCTGGGAGAATCTCATCCATTTACACCATGACCCAGACACTGTGGGAAAATCTAAGCCAGTTACAACATGACAATGACATTCTGGGAGAATCTCAGCCAGTTACACCATTACCCAGACACTCTGGGAGAATCTCAGCCAGTTACACCATGACCCAGACACTCTGGGATAATCTCAGCCAGTTACACCATGACCCAGACACTCTTGGAGAATCTCATCCAGTTACACCATGACCCAGACACTCTGGGAGAATCTCAGCCAGTTACACCATGACCCAGAAACTCTGGGAGAATCTCAGCCAGTTGCAACATGACCCAGACACTCAGGGAGAATCTCAGCCAGTTATACCATGACCCAGACACTCTGGGAGAATCTAGGCCAGTTACACTATTACCCAGACAATCTGGGAGAATCTCAGCCAGTTACACCATTACCCAGACACTCTGGGAGAATCTAAGCCAGTTATACCATGACCCAGACACTCTGGGAGAATCTCAGATAGTTACACCATAACCCAGACACTCTGGGAGAATCTGAGCCAGTTACACCATTACCCAGACACTCTGGGAGAATCTCAGCCAGTTACACCATGACCCAGACACTCTGGGAGAATCTCAGCCAGTTACACCATGACCCAGAAACTCTAGGAGAATATCAGCCAGTTACAACATGACCCAGACACTCAGGGAGAATCTCAGCCAGTTACACCATGACCCAGACACTCTGGGAGAATCTAGGCCAGTTACACCATGACCCAGACACTCTGGGATAATCTAGGCCAGTTACACCATTATCCAGACACTCTGGGAAAAATTTCAGCCAGAAACACCATGACCCAGACACTCTGGGAGAATCTCAGCCAGTTACACCATGACACAGACACTCTGGGGAGAATCTCATCCAGTTACACCATGACCCAGAAACTCTGGGAGAATCTCAGCCAGTTACGACATGACCAAGACACTCAGGTAGAATTTCAGCCAGTTACACCATGACCCAGACACTCTGGTAGAATCTAGGCCAGTTACACCATTACCCAGACACTCTGGGAGAATCTCAGCCAGTTACACCATTACCCAGACACTCTGGGAGAATCTAGGCCAGTTACAGCATGCCCCAGACACTCTGGGAGAATCTCAGCCAGTTACACCATGACCCAGACACTCTGGGAGAATCTCAGCCAGTTACACCATGACCCAGAAAATCTGGGAGAATCTCAGCCAGTTACACCATGACCCAGACACTCTGGGAGAATCTCAGCCTGTTACAACATGACCCAGACACTCAGGGAGAATCTCAGCCAGTTACACCATGACCCAGACACTCTGGGAGAATCTCAGATAGTTACACCATAACCCAGACACTCTGGGAGAATCTGAGCCAGTTACACCATTACCCAGACACTCTGGGAGAATCTCAGCCAGTTACACCATGACCCAGACACTCTGGGAGAATCTCAGCCAGTTACACCATGACCCAGAAACTCCTAGGAGAATATCAGCCAGTTACAACATGACCCAGACACTCAGGGGAGAATCTCAGCCAGTTACACCATGACCCAGACACTCTGGGAGAATCTAGGCCAGTTACACCATGACCCAGACACTCTGGGATAATCTAGGCCAGTTACACCATTATCCAGACACTCTGGGAAAATTTCAGCCAGAAACACCATGACCCAGACACTCTGGGAGAATCTCAGCCAGTTACACCATGACACAGACACTCTGGGAGAATCTCATCCAGTTACACCATGACCCAGAAACTCTGGGAGAATCTCAGCCAGTTACAACATGACCAAGACACTCAGGGAGAATTTCAGCCAGTTACACCATGACCCAGACACTCTGGGAGAATCTAGGCCAGTTACACCATTACCCAGACACTCTGGGAGAATCTCAGCCAGTTACACCATTACCCAGACACTCTGGGAGAATCTAGGCCAGTTACACCATGCCCCAGACACTCTGGGAGAATCTCAGCCAGTTACACCATGACCCAGACACTCTGGGAGAATCTCAGCCAGTTACACCATGACCCAGAAAATCTGGGAGAATCTCAGCCAGTTACACCATGACCCAGACACTCTGGGAGAATCTCAGCCTGTTACAACATGACCCAGACACTCAGGGAGAATCTCAGCCAGTTACACCATGACCCAGACACTCTGGGAGAATCTCAGCCAGTTACACCATGACCCAGAAACTCTAGGAGAATATCAGCCAGTTACAACATGACCCAGACACTCTGGGAGAATCTCAGCCAGTTACACCATGACCCAGACACTCTGGGAGAATCTAGGCCAGTTACACCATGACCCAGACACTCTGGGATAATCTAGGCCAGTTACACCATTATCCAGACACTCTGGGAAAATTTCAGCCAGATACACCATGACACAGACACTCTGGGAGAATCTCAGCCAGTTACACCATGACACAGACCCTCTGGGAGAATCTCATCCAGTTACACCATGACCCAGACACTCTGGGAGAATCTCAGCCAGTTACACCATGACCCAGAAACTCTGGGAGAATCTCAGCCAGTTACAACATGACCAAGACACTCAGGGAGAATTTCAGCCAGTTACACCATGACCCAGACACTCTGGGAGAATCTAGGCCAGTTACACCATTACCCAGACACTCTGGGAGAATCTCAGCCAGTTACACCATTACCCAGACACTCTGGGAGAATCTAGGCCAGTTACACCATGACCCAGACACTCTGGGAGAATCTCAGCCAGTTACACGATGACCCAGACACTCTGGGATAATCTCAGCCAGTTACACCATGACCCAGAAAATCTGGGAGAATCTCAGCCAGTTACACCTTGACCCAGACACTCTGGGAGAATCTCAGCCTGTTACAACAATGACCAAGACACTCAGGGAGAATTTCAGCCAGTTACACCATGACCCAGACACTCTGGGAGAATCTAGGCCAGTTACACCATGACCCAGACACTCTGGGAGAATCTCAGCCAGTTACACCATGACCCACACACTCTGGGAGAATCTCATCCAGTTACACCATGACCCAGACACTCTGGGAGTATCTCAGCCAGTTACACCATGATCAGTAACTCTGGGAGAATCTCAGCCTGTTACAAAATGACCCAGACACTCAGGGAGAATATCAGCCAGTTACACCATGACCCAGACACTCTGGGAGAATCTCAGCCAGTTACACCATGACCCAGACACTCTGGGAGAATCTAGGCCAGTTACACCAAGACCCAGACACTCTGGAAGTATCTCAGCCAGTTACACCATAACCCAGACACTCTGGGAGAATCTCAGCCAGTTACACCATTACCCAGACACTCTGGGAGAATCTCAGCCAGTTACACCATGACCCAGACACTCTGGGAGAATCTCAGCCAGTTACACCATGACCCAGAAACTCTGGGAGAATCTCAGCCTGTTAAAACATGACCAAGACACTCTGGGAGAATCTCATCCAGTTACACCATGACCCAGACACTCTGGGAGAATCTCAGCCAGTTGCAACATGACCCAGACACTCAGGGAGAATCTCAGCCAGTTATACCATTACCCAGACACTCTGGGAGATTCTCAGCCAGTTACACCATGACCCAGACACTCTGGGAGAATTTCAGCCAGTTACACCATGACCCAGACACTCTGGGAGAATCTAGGCCAGTTACACCATTACCCAGACACTCTGGGAGAATCTCAGCCAGTTACACCATTACCCAGACACTCTGGGAGAATCTAGGCCAGTTACACCATGACCCAGACACTCTGGGAGAATCTCAGCCAGTTACACCATGACCCAGACACTCTGGGAGAATCTCAGCCAGTTACACCATGACCCAGAAAATCTGGGAGAATCTCAGCCAGTTAGACCATGTCCCAGACACTCTGGGAGAATCTCAGCCTGTTACAAAATGACCAAGACACTCAGGGAGAATTTCAGCCAGTTACACCATGACCCAGACACTCTGGGAGAATCTCAGCCAGTTACACCATGACCCAGACACTCTGGGAGAATCTCAGCCAGTTGCAACATGACCCAGACACTCAGGGAGAATCTCAGCCAGTTATACCATTACCCAGACACTCTGGGAGATTCTCAGCCAGTTACACCATGACCCAGACACTCTGGGAGAATTTCAGCCAGTTACACCATGACCCAGACACTCTGGGAGAATCTAGGCCAGTTACACCATTACCCAGACACTCTGGGAGAATCTCAGCCAGTTACACCATTACCCAGACACTCTGGGAGAATCTAGGCCAGTTACACCATGCCCCAGACACTCTGGGAGAATCTCAGCCAGTTACACCATGACCCAGACACTCTGGGAGAATCTCAGCCAGTTACACCATGACCCAGAAAATCTGGGAGAATCTCAGCCAGTTACACCATGACCCAGACACTCTGGGAGAATCTCAGCCTGTTACAACATGACCCAGACACTCAGGGAGAATCTCAGCCAAGTTACACCATGACCCAGACACTCTGGGAGAATCTCAGCCAGTTACACCATGACCCAGAAACTCTAGGAGAATATCAGCCAGTTACAACATGACCCAGACACTCTAGGAGAATCTCAGCCAGTTACACCATGACCCAGACACTCTGGGAGAATCTAGGCCAGTTACACCATGACCCAGACACTCTGGGATAATCTAGGCCAGTTACACCATTATCCAGACACTCTGGGAAAATTTCAGCCAGATACACCATGACCCAGACACTCTGGGAGAATCTCAGCCAGTTACACCATGACAGAGACACTCTGGGAGAATCTCATCCAGTTACACCATGACCCAGACACTCTGGGAGAATCTCAGCCAGTTACACCATGACCCAGAAACTCTGGGAGAATCTCAGCCAGTTACAACATGACCAAGACACTCAGGGAGAATTTCAGCCAGTTACACCATGACCCAGACACTCTGGGAGAATCTAGGCCAGTTACACCATTACCCAGACACTCTGGGAGAATCTCAGCCAGTTACACCATTACCCAGACACTCTGGGAGAATCTAGGCCAGTTACACCATGACCCAGACACTCTGGGAGAATCTCAGTCAGTTACACCATGACCCAGACACTCTGGGAGAATCTCAGCCAGTTACACCATGACCCAGACACTCTGGGAGAATCTCAGCCTGTTACAACATGACCAAGACACTCAGGGAGAATTTCAGCCAGTTACACCATGACCCAGACACTCTGGGAGAATCTAGGCCAGTTACACCATGACCCAGACACTCTGGGAGAATCTCAGCCAGTTACACCATGACCCAGACACTCTGGGAGAATCTCATCCAGTTACACCATGACCCAGACACTCTGGGAGTATCTCAGCCAGTTACACCATGATCAGTAACTCTGGGAGAATCTCAGCCTGTTACAAAATGACCCAGACACTCAGGGAGAGAATATCAGCCAGTTACACCATGACCCAGACACTCTGGGAGAATCTCAACCAGTTACACCATGACCCAGACACTCTGGGGAGAATCTAGGCCAGTTACACCAAGACCCAGACACTCTGGAAGTATCTCAGCCAGTTACACCATAACCCAGACACTCTGGGAGAATCTCAGCCAGTTACACCATTACCCAGACACTCTGGGAGAATCTCAGCCAGTTACACCATGACCCAGACACTCTGGGAGAATCTCAGCCAGTTACACCATGACCCAGAAACTCTGGGAGAATCTCAGCCTGTTAAAACATGACCAAGACACTCTGGGAGAATCTCATCCAGTTACACCATGACCCAGACACTCTGGGAGAATCTCAGCCAGTTACACCATGACCCAGACACTCTGGGAGAATCTCAGCCAGTGACACCATGACCCAGACACTCTGGGAGAATCTAGGCCAGTTACACCATGACCCAGACACTATGGGATAATCTCAGCCAGTTACACCATGACCCAGAAACTCTGGGAGAATCTCAGCCAGTTACACCATTACCCAGACACTCTGGGAGATTCTCAGCCAGTTACACCATGACCCAGACACTCTGGGAGAATCTCAGCCAGTTACACCATGACCCAGACACTCTGGGAGAATCTCATCCAGTTACACCATGACCCAGACACTGTGGGAAAATCTAGGCCAGTTACAACATGACAATGACATTCTGGGAGAATCTCAGCCAGTTACACCATTACCCAGACACTCTTGGAGAATCTCATCCAGTTACACCATGACCCAGAAACTCTGGGAGAATCTCAGCCAGTTACACCATGACCCAGAAACTCTGGGAGAATCTCAGCCAGTTGCAACATGACCCAGACACTCAGGGAGAATCTCAGCCAGTTATACCATGACCCAGACACTCTGGGAGAATCTAGGCCAGTTACACTATTACCCAGACAATCTGGGAGAATCTCAGCCAGTTACACCATTACCCAGACACTCTGGGAGAATCTAGGCCAGTTATACCATGACCCAGACACTCTGGGAGAATCTCAGATAGTTACACCATAACCCAGACCCTCTGGGAGAATCTGAGCCAGTTACACCATTACCCAGACACTGGGAGAATCTCAGCCAGTTACACCATGACCCAGACACTCTGGGAGAATCTCAGCCAGTTACACCATGACCCAGAAACTCTAGGAGAATATCAGCCAGTTACAACATGACCCAGACACTCAGGGAGAATCTAAGCCAGTTACACCATGACCCAGACACTCTGGGAGAATCTAGGCCAGTTACACCATGACCCAGACACTCTGGGATAATCTAGGCCAGTTACACCATTATCCAGACACTCTGGGAAAATTTCAGCCAGATACACCATGACCCAGACAATCTGGGAGAATCTCAGCCAGTTACACCATGACACAGACACTCTGGGAGAATCTCATCCAGTTACACCATGACCCAGACACTCTGGGAGAATCTCAGCCAGTTACACCATGACCCAGAAACTCTGGGAGAATCTCAGCCAGTTACAACATGACCAAGACACTCAGGGAGAATTTAAGCCAGTTACACCATGACCCAGACACTCTGGGAGAATCTAGGCCAGTTACACCATTACCCAGACACTCTGGGAGAATCTCAGCCAGTTACACCATTACCCAGACACTCTGGGAGAATCTAGGCCAGTTACACCATGACCCAGACACTCTGGGAGAATCTCAGCCAGTTACACCATGACACAGACACTCTGGGAGAATCTCATCCAGTTACACCATGACCCAGACACTCTGGGAGAATCTCAGCCAGTTACACCATGACCCAGAAACTCTGGGAGAATCTCAGCCAGTTACAACATGACCAAGACACTCAGTGAGAATTTCAGCCAGTTACACCATGACCCAGACACTCTGGGAGAATCTAGGCCAGTTACACCATTACCCAGACACTCTGGGAGAATCTCAGCCAGTTACACCATTACCCAGACACTCTGGGAGAATCTAGGCCAGTTACACCATGACCCAGACACTCTGGGAGAATCTCAGCCAGTTACACCATGACCCAGACACTCTGGGAGAATCTCAGCCAGTTACACCATGACCCAGAAAATCTGGGAGAATCTCAGCCAGTTACACCATGACCCAGACACTCTGGGAGAATCTCAGCCTGTTACAACATGACCAAGACACTCAGGGAGAATCTCAGCCAGTTATACCATGACCCAGACACTCTGGGAGAATCTAGGCCAGTTACACTATTACCCAGACAATCTGGGAGAATCTCAGCCAGTTACACCATTACCCAGACACTCTGGGAGAATCTAGGCCAGTTATACCATGACCCAGACACTCTGGGAGAATCTCAGATAGTTACACCATAACCCAGACACTCTGGGAGAATCTCATCCAGTTACACCATGACACAGACACTCTGGGAGAATCTCAGCCAGTTACACCATGACCCAGACACTCTGGGAGAATCTCAGCCAGTTACTCCATGACCCAGAAACTCTAGGAGAATATCAGCCAGTTACAACATGACCCAGACACTCAGGGAGAATCTCAGCCAGTTACACCATGACCCAGACACTCTGGGAGAATCTAGGCCAGTTACACCATGACCCAGACACTCTGGGATAATCTAGGCCAGTTACACCATTATCCAGACACTCTGGGAAAATTTCAGCCAGATACACCATGACCCAGACACTCTGGGAGAATCTCAGCCAGTTACACCATGACACAGACACTCTGGGAGAATCTCAGCCAGTTATACCATGACCCAGACACTCTGGTAGAATCTAGGCCAGTTACACTATTACCCAGACAATCTGGGAGAATCTCAGCCAGTTACACCATTACCCAGACACTCTGGGAGAATCTAGGCCAGTTATACCATGACCCAGACACTCTGGGAGAATCTCAGATAGTTACACCATAACCCAGACACTCTGGGAGAATCTCATCCAGTTACACCATGACACAGACACTCTGGGAGAATCTCAGCCAGTTACACCATGACCCAGACACTCTGGGAGAGTCTCAGCCAGTTACACCATGACCCAGACACTCAGGGAGAATCTCAGCCAGTTACACCATGACCCAGACACTCTGGGAGAATCTAGGCCAGTTACACCATGACCCAGACACTCTGGGATAATCTAGGCCAGTTACACCATTATCCAGACACTCTGGGAAAACTTCAGCCAGATACACCATGACCCAGACACTCTGGGAGAATCTCAGCCAGTTACACCATGACACAGACACTCTGGGAGAAGCTCATCCAGTTACACCATGACCCAGACACTCTGGGAGAATCTCAGCCAGTTACACCATGACCCAGAAACTCTGGGAGAATCTCAGCCAGTTACAACATGACCAAGACACTCAGGGAGAATTTCAGCCAGTTACACCATGACCCAGACACTCTGGGAGAATCTAGGCCAGTTACACCATTACCCAGACACTCTGGGAGAATCTCAGCCAGTTACACCATTACCCAGACACTCTGGGAGAATCTAGGCCAGTTACACCATGACCCAGACACTCTGGGAGAATCTCAGCCAGTTACACCATGACCCAGAAAATCTGGGAGAATCTCAGCCAGTTACACCATGACCCAGACACTCTGGGAGAATCTCAGCCTGTTACAACATGACCAAGACACTCAGGGAGAATCTCAGCCAGTTACACCATGACCCAGACACTCTGGGAGAATCTCAGCCAGTTACACCATGACCCAGACACTCTGGGAGAATCTCAGCCAGTTACACCATGACCCAGACACTCTGGGAGAATCTCAGCCTGTTACAACATGAACCAGACACTCTGGGAGAATCTCAGCCAGTTACACCATGACCCAGACACTCTGGGAGAATCTCAGCCAGTTACACCATGACCCAGAAACTCTGGGAGAATCTCAGCCAGTTACACCATGACCCAGACACTGGGATAATCTCAGCCAGTTACACCATGACCCAGACACTCTGGGAGAATCTCAGCCTGTTACAACATGACCCAGACACACTGGGAGAATCTCAGCCAGTTACACCATGACCCAGACACTCTGGGAGAATCTAGGCCAGTTACACCATGACCCAGACACTCTGGGAGAATCTCAGCCAGTTACACCATGACCCAGAAACTCTAGGATAATCTCAGCCAGTTACAACATGACCCAGACACTCAGGGAGAATCTCAGCCAGTTACACAATGACCCAGACACTCTGGGAGAATCTAGGCCAGTTACACCATGACCCAGACTCTCTGGGAGTATCTCAGCCAGTTACACCATTATCCAGACACTCTGGGAAAATTTCAGCCAGATACACCATGACCCAGACACTCTGGGAGAATCTCAGCCAGTTACACCATGACCCAGACACTCTGGGAGAATCTCATCCAGTTACACCATGACCCAGACACTCTGGGAGAATCTCAGCCAGTTACACCATGACCCGAAACTCTGGGAGAATCTCAGCCAGTTACAACATGACCAAGACACTCAGGGAGAATCTCAGCCAGTTACACCATGACCCAGACATTCTGGGAGAATCTCATCCAGTTACACCATGACCCAGACACTCTGGGAGAATCTCAGCCAGTTTACACCATGACCCAGAAACTCTGGGAGAATCTCAGCCAGTTACAACATGACCAAGACACTCAGGGAGAATCTCAGCCAGTTACACCATGACCCAGACACTCTGGGAAAATCTAGGCCAGTTACAACATTATCCAGACACTCTGGGAAAATGTCAGCCAGTTACACCATGACCCAGACACTCTGGGAGAATCTCAGCCAGTTACACCATGACCCAGATACTCTGGGAGAATCTCTTCCAGTTACACCATGACCCAGACACTCTGGGAGAATCTCAGCCAGTTACACCATGACCCAGAAACTCTGGGAGAATCTCAGCCAGTTACAACATGACCAAGACACTCAGGGAGAATCTCAGCCAGTTACAACATGACCAAGACACTCAGGGAGAATCTCAGCCAGTTACACCATGACCCAGACATTCTGGGAGAATCTCAGCCAGTTACACCATTACCCAGACACTCTGGGAGAATCTCAGCCAGTTACACCATGAACCAGAAACTCTGAGAGAATCTCAGCTAGTTACACCATGACCCAGACACTCTGGGAGAATCTCAGCCAGTTACACCATGAACCAGACACTCTGGGAGAATCTCAGCCAGTTACACCATGACCCAGACACTCCGGGAGAATCTCAGTCAGTTACACCATGAACCAGACACTCTGGGAGAATCTCAGCCAGTTACACCATGACCCAGACACTCTGGGAGAATCTCAGCCAGTTACACCATGACCCAGACACTCTGATGAAAGCAAATTATACTTGTCACATCCTTCGAATACAACTGTTGTAGACTGTGAAATGCTTGCTGACGAGCCCCTTCCAAGTGATGAAGAGGTAAAGGTGTCATCATTCTCCTCAATGGCCTGGTGTATTTCAGACAGCCGTATGTCATTACTGGCCCTCACCATTTCCACCACTGCCCACTCCTGCTGGCCAGTCATCACACGACCACAGCCAATTCTGAGGGTAGAACAGAGTATACTGTCAATAGATAATACTGTAAGAATACTGTAGCATGTTTTCTGAATTTACATGCATTACAATATGTCATTTACTGTAAATGTAATGGTGAAGCATTGTGCATATCCTGCAGACTTACCGGTATTCTTGGTGAAATGTTCTCATGATAGAATTGATGGTTGATCTTTTCAGATTGGGGTGAACTAACCTGGCAGCCTCTGCCATATCCTCTGTTTACCACATGTGTCTCTGATGTCCACCTCTTTGACCTCTTAGATGGGACCCATGCCCACATTTGATGGGGCCCATGTCCACCTCTTTGATGGGGCCCATGTCCTCCTCTTTAAGTTGTATATTTTAACATGACTCAATACATGTCAAACAGCATACTGTAAGCACACAAACAGTAAAAATGCAAAGGTACAGTAAATATATTTTACATATGCAAAGGAAGAAAAACAGTCCTATTTGTACTACTGAACTGTATGTTAGATCAATTGTACAGAATATATAAAGAAACTGTCAAAATACAGTCAAATCTAAATCATAAGACAAGAAACAAATACTCCATTGTGAAAACAAAATCACTCATGTCTGTTGTTTTAGCTACAGATTTCAATCAACATCACAGGCGATATTCTCCTTGACCAGACAGCTTGATCTCTGCCAAGTTTCCTTCTATTGTTCTCTAAACACAGGAGTACTCACCTGTAGTCTTTTGTCCATATCAAAGGTCTGATTGCAAAGTGAACATTTATTCAATTAGTGTTTGCACATGTGAAGAGAGAACGTGATCAATGGGTAATTGAGCTTAGCTTGTTGAATATTGTTGCTTTTCATTTACAAACAATATATTTTAGTTGTGAAGGTTGTGTCAAAGGTAGAGAATTGTGTGTTGTGTTTTGCCAAATGTTTGTTATAGAATTGCAATCTGAGTGTAGAGCAAACCATGGGCCAGTAGTATTGCAGATTTGGTGCCTGGTTCTGATGAATGAGTTACAGGTTTGGGTCATTGGGCCTCATGGTCCAGTAGTATTGCAGATTTGGTGCCTGGTTCTGATGAATGAGTTACAGGTTTGGGTCATTGGGCCTCATGGTCCAGTAGCATTGCAGATTTGGTGTCTGGTTCTGCTGAATGAGTTACAGGTTTGGGTCATTGGGCCTCGTGAGCCAGTTTTAGTGTGTAAACAATTGGGAAAAACTGTAAACTCAGTTGGATTTAGTGATGGTCAAATGTATTTAAACAAATGAGAATCATATGTAAAGTATTGTGAGCATTACATTGTGAAAGGCTATGACTTTATATGAAAGGTATTTCTAGATGAAACACTGATTAGGTTTGGTGAAAAAGTTACTGTGTGATTGTGTGTGTTGTACTCAATTGAAAGTGTGCTTAAAGTTTTGAGAAAACAGCCTTTTTGATGATCAGTTTTGAGTTTTGTACTAAGACTTGTTAAATGTTACCACATACTTGTGAAAATAGCAAATAGTACCAAAGCGATTTTTTATAAAATAAATAAAAGTAAAATAAAATAAAAGTAAACTAAAGAGCAGATGAGTGTAAAAGTGTAAATAGTACTGTGAGTGAGTGTGTATATAGTGTAAATATATAGTAGTGTGTATATAGTGTGAATATATAGTAGTGTGAGTGAGTGTGTATATAGTGTGAATATATAGTAGTGTGTATATAGTGTGAATATATAGTAGTGTGAGTGAGTGTGTATATAGTGTGAATATATAGTAGTGTGTATATAGTGTGAATATATAGTACTGTGAGTGAGTGTGTATATAGTGTGAATATATAGTAGTGTGTATATAGTGTGAATATATAGTACTGTGAGTGAGTGTGTATATAGTGTGAATATATAGTACTGTCAGTGAGTGTGTATATAGTGTGAATATATAGTAGTGTGAGTGAGTGTGTATATAGTGTGAATATATAGTAGTGTGAGTGAGTGTGTATATAGTGTGAATATATAGTAGTGTGAGTGAGTGTGTTTATAGTGTGAATATATAGTACTGTGAGTGAGAGTGTATATAGTGTGAATATATAGTAGTGTGTATATAGTGTGAATATATAGTACTGTGAGTGAGTGTGTATATAGTGTGAATATATAGTAGTGTGTATATAGTGTGAATATATAGTACTGTGAGTGAGTGTGTATATAGTGTGAATATATAGTACTGTGAGTGAGTGTGTATATAGTGTGAATATATAGTAGTGTGAGTGAGTGTGTATATAGTGTGAATATATAGTAGTGTGAGTGTGTGTGTATATAGTGTGAATATATAGTAGTGTGAGTGAGTGTGTATATAGTGTGAATATATAGTAGTGTGAGTGAGTGTGTATATAGTGTGAATATATAGTAGTGTGAGTGAGTGTGTATATAGCGTGAATATATAGTAGTGTGAGTGAGTGTGTATATAGTGTGAATATATAGTAGTGTGAGTGAGTGTGTATATAGTGTGAATATATAGTACTGTGAGTGAGTGTGTATATAGTGTGAATATATAGTAGTGTGAGTGAGTGTGTATATAGTGTGAATATATAGTAGTGTGTATATAGTGTAAATATATAGTATTGTGAGTGTATGTAGGGTCAGTGCAGATAGTCCAGGTAACGTTAATTAACTATTTCTCAGTCTTATGGCTATTAAGCAGGGTCAGGATAATTAGCAGGGTCAGGGTTAGGTTTACCCGAGTCCATATTGGAAACGTCATTATGTTAACACTATTAATCATGCTGGCAGTCCAAGCACCTGGCTCATGCTGCCCCCTAGGGGTGGGATGTTGCGATTGGAAATAGACTGTCCTACTGTGGCCTAAACTCCAGGGTTGTCCCTAGGCACAGATCAGGATCAGCTTCCCCAACCCCAAGGTCATGGCAAGAAGAAACCAGATTTTGTCAAATTAATGACAAAAGTATATTTTTTGTTGAGGCATTTTAGCTAATCCTAACCCTTTTCCTAACTTTAACCTAGTTCTCCTAACCTGCTACGTTAATTATCCTACCTGCTGCACAAATTCTCCTAACCTGCTACGAAAAGTCAAATCTGACGTTAATCTGACAAAAGCTGGATCCCTTCTAGCCATGACCCAACAGCAAAACCTTCAGAAAAATAGCAGTCTTCATTCTGAAATGAGTCTGGTCTTCTTCAGAAGTAGTGTAGTAGTCTACAGGGTTCAGGACTCACCTTTTTAAACACTTCTTATCTCTCATATCATGAGGTTCCACATGTTTTTGGTTACATAGTGCCCAATGTTCTTCTTAGTGATAAAACAGCACATATTAAGAGTGTTTACTTATCAGACCCACATATATAATAAATATACTAGAATATAATATACTATATTCATATGCTTTTAGTACTCACACATCATATCATGAATGAAGGTCATGTGTTGTTAAGAGCCAGCAGTAAAAACATACTGACAGGAGAGTTCCTCTTATGGCCACTAGGTGGTAATCTGGTGTCACAGACGCATGACTGCAGTCTAGAACAAAGCATTGTCCCTATTATGTCTCCTTTCTCCTAAAGTGTGCACTTGTTCACTTCCCTAAACTGAAATGATTGGTATAAGAACTATGGTGGAAACTCCCTCTTGATAACAGAAGGTATAGTCCCATGGGTGGAACGGTGGGAGACGAACGGTACCCACTCTCCCCCTCTCCTCTTCTCCCTCTCTCCTCCTCTCCCCCCTCTCCTTTCTCCCTCTTGCCTCCTCTACCCCCTCTCCCCCTCTTCGTCTCTTTCCCCTTACATTATATAATATACATTAGAGGAGGGGAGGGAGGGAGGGAGAAGAGAGTAATGGGGGAGACATAGAGATGGGGAGGGAAAGGGGAGGAGAGAGGGAGGAGAGCGAGAGATGGGAGAGAGAGAGAATATATTATTATCACTGACATCTCACCAGTGATGTTATCATAACCAGTAACCTTTTCCACTCTTGGCCCAGCCCAGCCTGACCCTGACATATAGCATCAGACCTGTTGAGTTGACTTGGGTAACAGACCTCTAGCTTCTACACCACATCCCCCCTTCTCCTGCTCTAACATGAGACCTCATCAGTACTTTTTTTGGGTGCTGGTACTGTTTATATTTAGGTGCTGGAACATTAACCAATATTCTATAAGAGGTGAACTCAAGCAGTAGAAAGTTAGAGGTGATATTAGAGGACACACTATGTGAAACATTGCTGCTCTGTCAGCAGTGTCCTGTAGGGGTTTTTCAAAACAGACCAGTTTACTGTAGTTAGCTGGGTTCAACCACTGATCCAAGATAAGTTGCTAAGAAGTTTATCTCACATCAAAGACCTAATGAACTAATAAGATAGAAGTCATATAGCCTAGCAGTATTTTCCACTCTTCAGTCCACTCTTCATGACAGTAGACTTGTATAGCTCAGTGGAGCCCCAGTTAGAGACAGATATGATACCTGCAGTGATATTGATGATCCTGTTCTGGAGCACAGGTAGGATGCTGTTATACTGATATACACTTGTGACAGTTACTGAGATATGATTTGATATTGTAAGATATATTATAATTTACAGGGCTAGTAAAAGAACATACAACTGGAAGCAGACAGTAAAAATCTGTCTCAAAGCAGAACAATGACGTTATCACCTGTAAATGTACTTTACTATAGCATAACTGTCCATCTGAGGACAGGCACTAATGTCAGTTAAGTTGTGATGGTGTTATTCATCTGACTGTTGTATATTCAGTGTGTCAACAATTGATTATATCTGACTCTGTGTAAACGAATGAGAGTATATATTATATATTATATTGGTCTTATGTTATTGTAGGAGAATGGGTGGTGTAGATGCTAGAGGTCTGTGACCTGAGTCAAGCTCAACAGGCCTGATGCTATATGTCAGGAAGAGAGAGGGAGGACAGAGAGGAGGGGGTGGGGAGGGCAGAGGAGAGAGTGGTGGAGAGAGGATGGAGGGGGCAGAGGAGGGGAGATAGAGAGGGAGAGAGAAGGGAGAGGAGAGAGAGGGAGATTTCAAAAGAGATAGGGCTGACAGATTAACATGCAGTCAGCTGAATATCTTTTCATCACTGAATTCTCACCAGTGATGTCATCATAACCAGTAACCTTTTCTACTCTTCCACTCAGCTTGACCCTGACCTCTGAAACAACAGACACATTTTTAAAAATAAATTAGATATAAACTCATCTGGAAAGAGTGTTACATATTTCCATCTATAGTGTATGTACACATGGGTGTTGTTGCATCATACCAACAATTAGCCTATCTTCCCCAGCACATCATGAAAGGTCATGTTGATGTTCATTTAACCTCTGCCTCTTTCTCTATCTCTCTCATCCTCTGACTCCTCTCTTTCTCCTTTGTTTCTCTCTCTCTCTCTCTCTCTCTCTCTCTCTCTCTCTCTCTCTCTCTCTCTCTCTCTCTCTCTCTCTCTCTCTCTCTCTCTCTCTCTCTCTCTCTCTCTCTCTCTCTCTCTCTCTCTCTCTCTCTCTCTCTCTCTTCCTCTCTCTCCTCAGGTATCCAGGCTCAAAGCATCAGTCCACCAGGTAGGTAGAGTATAAATCTACAGTGATTATAGCAGTTCAATATTAGTCAACTTTATTATCCCACATGGAGAAATTCATGTGTCCATACACACCATTCTGAAACCCAATAACAAGTACTGTTTTATGGAACTGCTAATACTTGTCAACCACAAAGCATTACTGCTGTTAGAATAACAGAAGCCCTGTCATAATCTGTCCTCACCACTGTGTTTTCCTCTCTGCTGTTTACAGCTGAACTCTCAGTCAGACTGGTGAATGGGACCAGTTCCTGTTCTGGGACAGTGGAAGTATTTTATGAAGGAGAGTGGTTAGGTCCATGTAATGGGTGGTGGGGCATGAGAGAGACTAAGGTTGTGTGTAGAGAGCTGGGCTGTGGGAATGCTGTAGCTGTATCTAGAGGACCTCTGGTTGAAGAGGGAAGAGGAGGAGTCTCACTATGGAGTTGCAATGGAGATGAGTCTACTATTAGAGAGTGTGGCATAGGAAGACGAGTACCTGGTGACTCTGATGGTGGATATCATCATAATGTGATCTGTTCAGGTAAGACACTGGTAATATTGAGATATTTAATTGGTACATTATACAATATTTACATATATCATGTTTTATGTGTTTTTCATTTCATTTAAAGAGAGGGAGAGATTTCAGATGTATTTAAACATTATATTTGTGTTTGTCATATTGGTTTATGGGAGATGTGCATGGGCAGATCATTGTAGTTCAGATGTTACTGAAGTGAAGCTGCCTGATGGATGTCCAGCTGTTTATTTTCTATAAAGTGAAGTGAACTTATTCCTGTCTCCTGCCTGCATTATTCCCAACCCTGTCCTGAGTGACTAAGAACTAATTTCTACCTCTTACAGTATCAAACATAGCAACCTACAATCTTTTATCCAACATATTTGTGTTTAGTCCTTGACAGTGTCATCAACAAAACTGATTGAATGTTCAACCAACTCTTTTTCTCCAGAGTCTGTGCAGCTTGTGGATGGAGCTGGTCTCTGCTCTGGGAGACTGGAGGTGAAGTCCAATCAGTCCTGGGCCTCAGTGTGTGAAGCTGACTTTGACCAGCAGGATGCAGAGGTAGTCTGTGGGGAGCTTGGCTGTGGGGCTCCTGCAGCTCTACAGGGGGGGCTCTATGGAGAAGGTGAGGGTCAGACCTGGGATAAAGAGTTCCAGTGTAAAGGCAATGAGTCCCTTCTCCTGGACTGTGACACCTCAGACAGAAAAAACAACACCTGCCTACCTGGTAATGCTGTTGGACTCACCTGCTCAGGTAAGAAACAGTTTGTCACTCAATCAACATTGTTTCTCGCCTGGAGTGAAGAATATGAGAGGAAATATACAGTGGGCTCCAAAATTACTGAGACCCCTGTCTGGAAATGCACAAACAATACTTACAGAAATATAAACACTATAATTATAGAGAGAAACTGAAAATACCAACATGTGAGAAATACTGTACTATATTAATGTTCCAATGGAACCCACCAAAATCATTTATTGATTTAATTAAAAATCAATGTCCTCCAAATCAAGGTTTTTCACAATTAATGGCACCCTTAAAGATTATTGTAAATAATATCTACCAAAATTAAACCAGGAAATAAATTCCACTTATTTAAGTTTATCTAAGTCTTAAGGAACTATTTTGAGCCATTACATCACTTCCTGTTTCACTAGGGTTTAAAAATTAGGTAACACGCATACAATATCCCACAGGCTCTTTTTGAGGTTTGCCAGAAGAAAGCCCTTTCTGACCCCAAGACACAGAAGCAAGCGCTTGGAGTTTGCCAAACGTCATTTAAATTATGACTGGAAGAAGGTGCTCTGGTCAGAAGAGACCAAAATTGAACGTTTTGGTCAGATACAGCATCGACATGTTTGGCGTCGAAACAGAGATGCATACAAGGAGAGGCACCTCATACCCACGGTGAAATATGGTGGTGGGTCAGTGATGTTTTGGGGCTGTTTTAATTCCAGAGGTCCAGAGGCACTGGTTAAGATTGATGGCATAATGAATTCCACCAAGTATCAGGGAATTTCGGCTGACATTCTGGTTTTCTCTGCCAGAAGGCTGGGACTTGGCAGTAGGTGGACTTTCCAACAAGACAATGACCCAAAACATACCTCAAGATCCACACAGAAATGGTTCTGTGACAAAAAATATATATGTTCTGCCATGGCCATCTCAGTCGCCGTACCTCAATCTAATCGAAAGTCTGTGAGCTGAGTTGAAGAGGGCAGTTGATAAGCGCAAACCCAAGAATGTGAAGGATCTTGAAAGGATCTGCATAGAGTAATGGTCCAAAATCCCTCCAAATGTGTTCCTTAACCTTGTCAAACATTACAGGAAAAGACTCCATGCTGTTATCCTTGCCAGAGGTGGTTGCACTAAGTACCAAATGAGGAGTGCCAATAATTATGAAACCTTGATTTTGGTGACATTTATTTTGTATTAAATAATTGTATGATTTTGGTTGGTTCCATTGAAACATTAATAAAGTACAGTATTGTTTATATTTTTTAAAGTATTGTTTGTGCAGTCAGGGGTACCAGTAATTTTGGAGCCCACTGTAGGTGTGTTTTAGTGAGAAAATAGTAAGATTACTGTCTCTCTCTCTTCTTTTCTCAGAGCCTGATGATGTGAGGCTGGTGGGAGGAGGCAGTCGCTGTGCTGGTGGCGTGGAGTGGTACGACCAGGGAGAGTGGAGGACTGTGGGAGCTATAGACTGGGACAAGAAGGCTTGGGCCGAGGAGGCTATGGCTTCAGTAGTGTGTAGACAGCTGGGTTGTGGCTCCACTGTTTCAGTACTAGCTGGAAACATCACTAGAGGGTTTAGTGTTCACTGTTCTGGGTTTGAGCCTTCACTGAGGGAGTGTGGGAGAATGTATAATTTCCTTCCTGGACTCACAGTGATCTGCTCAGGTAATAACAAGATACACTATATGGCCAAATGTATGTGGACACATTAGTGGATTCGGCTACTTCAGCCATACCTGTTGCTGACAGGTGTATAAAATTGAGCACACAGCCATACAATCCATAGACCACCATTGGTAGTAGAATGGCCGAAGAGCTCAGTGACTTTCAACGTGGCGTCTAGGAGCAACAGCAGCTCAGCCGTGAAGTGGTAGGCCACACAAGCTCACAGAACGGACCGCTGAAGCGCGTAGAGCGTCAAAATTATCCTCGGTTGCAACACTCACTACCGAGTTCCACATTCTTTTGGCCATGTATTAAATCTCCTTCCTGGACTCACAGAGATCTGCTCAGGAAATATCAAGATATTATAATTATATTCAACTGATTTCCTTCATTCATACAACTTCCTCTTCCCCTCTCACGATGACTGTTTAGCTTGTCAGTCTGCTTAGCAAAATAAATCACTCAGTCAAGTAGGAATAAAATACAACTTAAATATCCCAGAATGCTTTTGTATTTGAGTGTTATCTCAGTGAACGTCTCTACTCACTGCCACTGTCACATGTCATGTTATTGTCATACCTAAATGAGGAAAGTAGTTGAGGGGCTACGTTTTCTTTTTCTCTCCTCTTGTTCCAGATGTCCTGCTTCAGCCTGATATCAACATATGTTGTCTCAGTGACTGTAGGCCCACTACTCATGTTGCCCTGTGAGGGAGGGTGGCTAGCACTGTTACATGCTGATGTTATTGTCATATCTATAGGAAACTAGTTGAAGAGGTTTTTCTTGTTCTCTTTTATTGTTACAGATCTCCTGGTCCAGCCTGATATCTTCCTGACTGACTCAATGGGAGGGATCTCCAGGGAGCCACCAGGGGCCCGAAGTGTTTAGGGGCTACAGCTTCACCATCACCTGCTCCACTCAGCCACAGTACCCAGGAGGCTCCTTCCTCCTCACGTTCACCGGCTCCAACAGAACCCAGACCCAGCCAGCTGTCAATCACTCTGCTGCCTTCCTCTTCCCTGCTGCAGATGGCTCCCACCAAGGGAACTACAGCTGTGTTTATGACAATTATGTTTTCTCTCATAACTTCTCCTCTGAGAGTGAGCTCCTCTCCCTCACCGTCACAGGTAACTGAACATGATCCAGACTTATAACTTTGTCATTGACAGATTTCCCACAGATCTATATGATGATGACCAGTCCCCTCATCAAAGGTGTTTCTGTTTGCAGCCTCTCCTCTGCCAGCCTTCATCATCAGACACGTTGTAGTGCTGCTGATCCTACTGACAGCCATCACCACCTTCTACCTGTACTACAAGGTAAAGACAGTTACTCAGACGTTACAAGTCATTTAAATGTTTGTGTCTATGAGCAAGGTTCAGATTCTACATTGGTCTATATCTGTGTTTAAGGTGTGTGATTAACTCGGCTCTCGAGTGGCGCAGTGGTCTAAGGCACTGCATCGCAGTGCTAGCTGTGCCACTAGAGATCCTGGTTCGAATCCAGGCTCTGTCGTAGCCGGCCGCGACCGGGAGACCCAACGCTTAGGTTTACCTCCACTTTACTCATATCCTTCCATATCCTTGTCTGTACATAATGCCCTGAATCTTTTCTATAACACCCGGAAATCTGCCCCCTTTATTCTATGTACCCAACGCACTAGAAGACCAGTTCTTAAAGCCTTTAGCCGTATCCTTATTCTAGTCCTCCTCTGTTCCTCTGGTGATGTAGAGGCTAACCCAGGCCCTGCAGCCCTCAGTATCACTCCTACTCCCCAGGCGCTATCATTTGATGACTTCTGTAATCGCAAAGTCTTGGTTTCTTGCACATAAATATCAGAAGTCTACTTCCTAAGTTTGAGTTATTCACTGCGTTAGCATCACTCTGCCAACCCTGATGTTCTAGCAGTGTCTGAATCCTGGCTCAGGAAGGCCACCAAAAATTCTGAAATTTCCATCCCCAACTATAACATTTTCCGTCTAGATAGAACTGCCAAAGGGGTGGAGTTGCAATCTACTGTAGAGATAGCCTGCAGAGCTCTATCATACTATCCAGGTCTGTGCCCAAACAGTTTGAGCTTCTACTTCTAAAAAATCCACCTTTCCAGAAATAAGTCTCTCACTGTTGCCGCTTGCTACAGACCCCCTCAGCCCCCAGCTGTGCCCTGGACACCATATGTGAATTGATTGCCCCCCATTTATCCTCAGAGTTTGTACTGCTTGGTGACCTAAATTGGGATATGCTTAATACCCCAGCCATCCTACAATCCAAGCTAGATGCCCTCAACCTCACGCAAATTATCAACGAACCTACCAGGTACAACCCTAAATCCGTAAACATGGGTACCCTCATAGATATCATCCTGACTAACATACCCTCTAAATACACCTCAGCTGTCTTCAACCAGGATCTCAGCGATCACTGCCTTATTGCCTGCGTCCGTAACGGGTCCGCGGTCAAACGACCACCCCTCATCACTGTCAAACGCTCCCTAAAACACTTTAGCGAGGAGGCCTTCCTAATTGACCTGGCCCAGGTATCCTGGATGGATATAGATCTCATTCCGTCAGTAGAGGATGCCTGGTTGTTCCTTAAAAGTAATTTCCTCTCAATCTTAAATAAACATGCCTCATTCAAAAAATACAGAACTAAGAACCGATATAGCCCCTGGTTCTCCTCAGACTTGACTGCCCTTGACCAGCACAAAAACATCCTGTGGCGTACAGCATTAGCATCAAATAGCCCCCGCGATATGCAACTTTTCAGGGAAGTTAGGAACCAATATACACAAGCAGTCAGGAAAGCAAAGGCTAACTTTTTCAAACAGAAATTTGCATCCTGTAGCACTAACTCCAAAAAGTTTTGGGACACTGTAAAGTCCATGGAGAATAAGAGCACTTCCTCCCAGCTGCCCACTGCACTGAGGCTAGGAAACACTATCACAACCGATAAATCTACAATAATCGAGAATTTCAACAAGCATTTTGCTACAGCTGGCCATGCTTTCCATCTGGCTACCACTAACCCGGCCACCAACTCTGCACCCTCTGCTGCAACTTGCCCATGCCCCCCCCGCTTCTCCTTCACACAAATTCAGACAGTTGATGTTTTGAAAGCGCTGCAAAATCTGGACCCCTACAAATCAGCTGGGCTAGACAATCTGGACCCTTTCTTTCTAAAACTAGCCGCCGAAATTGTCGCAACCCCTATTACTAGTCTGTTCAACCTCTCTTTCATAACGTCTGAGATCCCCAGAGATTGGAAAGCTGCCGCGGTCATCCCCCTCTTCAAAGGGGGTGACACTCTAGATCCAAACTGCTACAGACCTATATCCATCCTGCCCTGCCTTTCGAAAGTATTCGAAAGCCAAGTTAACAAACAGATCATCGACCATTTCGAATACCACCGTACCTTCTCCGCTATGCAATCCGGTTTCCGAGCTGGTCACGGTGCACTTCAGCCACGCTCAAGGTCCTAAACGATATTATAACCGCGATTGATAATAGACAGTACTGTGCAGCCGTCTTCATCGACCTGGCCAAGGCTTTCGACTCTGTCAACCACCGCATTCTTATTGGCAGACTAAATAGCCTTGGTTTCTCAAATGACTGCCTCGCCTGGTTCACCAACTACTTCTCAGATAGAGTTCAGTGTGTCAAATCGGAGGGCCTGTTGTCTGGACCTATGGCAGTCTCTATGGGGGTGCCACAGGGTTCAATTCTTGGGCCGACACTTTTCTCTGTGTATATCAATGATGTCGCTCTTGCTGCTGGTGACTCTCAGATCCACCTCTACGCAGACGACACCATTTTGTATACATCTGGCCCTTCATTGGACACTGTGTTAACAAACCTCCAAACGAGCTTCAATGCCATACAACAATCCTTCAGTAGCCTCCAACTGCTCTTAAACACTAGTAAAACTAAATGCATGCTTTTCAATCGAACGCTGCTGGCACCCGCCCACCCGACTAGAATCACCACTCTCGACGGGTCTGACCTAGAGTATGTGGACAACTACAAATACCTAGGTGTCTGGTTAGACTGTAAACTCAACTTCCAGACTCACATAAAGAATCTCCAATCCAAAGTTAAATCTAGAATCGGCTTCCTATTTCGCAACAAAGCCTCCTTCACTCATGCTGCCAAACATGCCCTCGTAAAACTGACTATCCTACCGATCCTTGACTTCGGCGATGTCATTTACAAAATAGCCTCCAACACTCTACTCAGCAAATTGGATGTAGTCTATCACAGTGCCATCCGTTTTGTCTCCAAAGCCCCATACACTACCCACCACTGTGACCTGTACGCTCTTGTTGGCTGGTCCTCACTACATGTTCGTCGTCAAACCCACTGGCTCCAGGCCATCTATAAATCACTGCTAGGCAAATCCCCGCCTTATCTTAGCTCATTGGTCACCATAGCAGCACCCACCCGTAGTCTGCGCTCCAGCAGGTATATCTCACTGGTCATTCCCAAAGCCAACACCTCCTTTGGCCGCCATTCCTTCCAGTTCTCTGCTGCCAATGACTGGAACGAATTGCAAAAATCTCTGAAGCTGGAGACTCTTATCTCCCTCAATAACTTTAAGCATCAGTTGTCAGAGCACCTTACCGATCACTGCACCTGTACACAGCCCATCTGAAATTAGCCCACCCAACTACCTCATCCCTATATTGTTATTTATTTTGCTCTTTTGCACCCCAGTATCTCTATTTGCACATAATCTCTTGCACATCTAGCATTCCAGTGTTAATACTATTGTAATTATTCTGCACTATAGCCTATTTATTGCCTTACCTCCATAACTTGCTACATTTGCACACACTGTATATATATTTTCTGTTGTATTTCTGACTTTATGTTTTTTACCCCATATGTAACTCTGTGTTGTTTTTATTGCACTACTTTGCTTTATCTTGGCCAGGTCGCAGTTGCAAATGAGAACCTGTTCTCAACTGGCTTACCTGGTTAAATAAAGGTGAAATAAAAAAAAATAAAAAATTCAAATGGGGCGGCGCACAATTACGGGGCGGCAGGTAGCTTAGTGGTTAAGAGCGTTGTGCCAGTAACCGAAAGGTCGCTGGTTCTAATCCCCGAGCCGACTAGGTGAAAAATCTGTCGATGTGCCCTTGAGCAAGGCACTTAACCCTAATTGCTCCTGTAAGTCGCTCTGGATAAGAGCATCTGCTAAAATGACATAAAAAAAATTAAAATAAAAAAAAACAATTGGCTCAGCGTCGTCCAGGGTAGGGGAGGGAATGACCGGCAGGGATGTAGCTCAATTGGTAGAGCATGGCGTTTGCAACGCCAGGGTTGTGGGTTTGATTCCCATGGGGGGCCAGTATAAAAAATTATGTATGTACTCACTAGCTGTAAGTCGCTCTGGATAAGAGCGTCTGCTAAATGACGTAAAATGTAAAAAAAAAAAATTTACCAGATGAGAATGAGAGGCGCGCAGAGAATGAGAGGCGCGCAGAGAACGAGACACAGAGACACACACACACACAGAGAGAACGAGAGACCGGGATTTTAATAATAGCTGAAAAGTTCATAATTAGTTTATCTTTCTAGAACCTTGGAAGACATCTAAAAAGAGTGACTGCAACCACCATGATTCCTTTTAGTTAGTTTTTTTGCAACCATGGTAACATGGGGTTTTGGTAACATGGGGTTTTAATTATTTTAAGAGAGTAGCTCAATTACGTCTGTTTTGTGTTCCAGAATGTATTGCTGCTTTTTGCTTTTGTCTTTATGTCTTTATCTTATTTAGTGTTTCTCTTAGATTCTTTATCTTGAAGTGTTTCCATTATTAGTACATGACTGACTCACTCTCACTCTTGGTGCTGTGTCTCCCTAGACCACCAGGAGGCAGAAGAGAGTGAACAGGGTGAGCAGCATGGATCTTTATGTTGATGCCAATGCCATGGAGATGGTCTCTCTGAGCTCCAGAGCTGAAGCTGGACCGGGAGAGGAGAGAGCAGCCCAGGGGACTGAGTAGGAGTAGAATGATGCTGACCCTACATGCTGATCTTAGGTCAGTTTTGTGTTTAAATCTATGGTCAGCAGTGGACTGGTGTTTATAATGTGGTGGCAAACCTTAAGTGGTTCTAATTTTAATAACATGTTCAGAATTAGTTTATCTTTCTAGAACATTTTTACATTTACATTTTAGTCATTTAGCAGACGCTCTTATCCAGAGCGACTACAAATTGGTGCATTCACCCTATAGCCAGTGGGATAACCACTTTACAATTATACTTTTTTTTTGGTGGGGGGGGGGGAAGAAATCTAAAAGAAGTGACTGCAACCACCATTATTCCTTTTAGTTTGTTTTTTGCTACCATGGGAACATGGGATTTTGGTAACATGGGGTTTTGGTAACTTGGGGTTTTGGTTACTTGGGTTAATGGTAACATGGCGTTTTGGTAACATGGGGTTTGGGTAACATGGGGTTTTGGTAACTTGGGGTTTGGGTAACTTGGGGTTTGGGTAACATGGGGTTTTGGGTAACATGGGGTGTTGGTAACATGGGGTTATGGTAACATGGGGTTTTGGTAACATGGGGTTTTGGGTAACATGGGGTTTTGGGTAACATGGGGTTTTGGGTAACATAGGGTTTTGGTTACGTGGGGTTTGGGTAACATGGGGTTTTGGTTACATGGGGTTTTGGTAACATGGGATTATGGTAACATGGGGATTGGTTAACATGTGGTTTTTGGAAACATGGTGTTTTGGTAACATGGGGTTTTGGGTAACATGGCGTTTTGGTAACATGGGGTTTTTGGTAACATGGGGTTTTGGGTAACATGGGGTTTGGGTAACATGGGGTTTTGGGTAACATGGGGAATGGGGTAACATGGGGTTACGGGTAACATGGGGTTTTGGGAAACATGGGGTTTTGGGTAACATGGGGTTTGGGTAACATGGGGTTTTGGTAACATGGGGTTTTGGGTAACATGGGGTGTTGGTAACATGGGGTTATGGTAACATGGGGTTTTGGTAACATGGGGTTTTGGGTAACATGGGGTTTTGGGTAACTTGGGGTTTTGGGTAACATGGGGGTTTTGGGTAACATGGGGTTTTGGGTAACTTGGGGTTTTGGTAACATGGGGTTTTTGGTAACATGAGGTTTTTGGTAACATGGGGTTTTTTAGTAACATGGGGTTTTGGGTAACATGGGGTTTTAATTATTTTTAGAGTGTAGCTCAATTACGTCTGTTTTGTGTTCCAGAATGTATTGCTGCTTTTAGCTTTTGTCTTTATGTCTTTATCTTATTTAGTGTTTCTCTTAGATTCTTTATCTTGAAGGGTTTCCATTATTTGTCCATGTATTATTATAATCATCTGTTCATACTTAAATCAAGGGATCAACTTTTTCTCAAGTCATTTTGGTTTGTTGTTGGGGATTGTTGTGTTGTTTACCTCTCATGATGTTATTGATTATAAATGTTATAATATTGATTAGGATGTAGATTATTGTTATGTTGTTAGTAGTATATAGATAATGATGTTATTGATTATAAATGTTATGATATTGATTAGGATGTAGATTATTGTTATGATGTTAGTAGTATATAGAGATAATGATGTTATTGATTATAAATGTTATGATATTGATTAGGATGTAGATTATTGTTATGATGTTAGTAGTATATAGATAATGATGTTATTGATTATAAATGTTATGATATTGATTAGGATGTAGATTATTGTTATGATGTTAGTAGTATATAGATAATGATGTTATTGATTATAAATGTTATGATATTGATTAGGATGTAGATTATTGTTATGATGTTAGTAGTATATAGAGATAATGATGTTATTCTCTTATGATCTGTGGGTTACAGAGAAAGTATAGTACTTAGTGCAGGTCTGATATACAATAGATGGTGTTGTACAAATCAATCAATCAATCAATAAGTAACGTAAATGAATATTGTATTGTATTATATCAATGACATTAAAGTTATTGTTGACAAGTGTTAATTCTACACTGAGTATACAAAACATTAAGAACACCTGCTCTTTCCCAGACATAGACTGACCAGTTGAATCTGGGTGAAAGCTATGAAGCGTTATTGATGTCACTTGTTAAATCCACTTTAATCAGTGTAGATGAAGGGGAGGAGACAGGTTAAAAAAAAAGATTTTTAAGGATTGAGATAATTGACACATGGATTGTGTATGTGTTCCATTCAGAGGGTGAATCGGCAAGACAACCTATTTAAGTGTCTTTGAACAGGATACGGAAGTAGGGGCCAGGCAAACTGGTTTGAGTGTGTCAAGAACTGCAACGCTGCTGAGTATTTTACGCTCAACAGATTGCCGTGTGTATCAAGAATGTCCTCCACCCAAAGGACATCCAGCCAACTTGACACAACTGTGGGAAGCATTGGAATCAACATGGGCCAGCTTCCCTGTGGAATGTTTTTGACACCTTGTAGAGTCCGTGCCCCGACAAATTGAGGCTGTTCTGAGGGCAAAAGGTGGGGGTGCAACTCAATATTAGGAAGATGTTTCTAAAGTTTTGTACACTCAGTGGATAGTTGATGTGAGTTCAGATTATGTAGCTGTTACATTACTTACCCTTTCCAGATAAAGACCTGTTGCTCTCTAAACTGCCATGTAATCACTGAATGCTTTTAATAAACTCAGTCTTGTGTGATTTCCCCTCCAGTTTTTTATTTCACAGTGGTCAAGGGGTTATTGATCATTAGTGATTCCATCAGTGACACCAGACATTGCTCAGCCCAGAGGTTCAGCACCTTGACCCTTAGTGACCTCTCCCCCAGACAGACAGACAGACAGACAGACAGACAGACAGACAGACAGACAGACAGACAGACAGAAGAATTCTGCATCTTCATATCACAATAACAGCTTTCTAATGTATCTGGAGGTGGTCTGAATATCGCTCACACAGGACAACGACTCCTATTGTTAGGGGCATAGACATGAGCATCTTGTCACTATATACAGATCTCTGGACGGGTGGATACACTTTTACACCTGCTACGTTAGGTTAGATACACACAGACCACATGACAGAGGAATGTACCCAACACAACTACGAGAGGGACAGAGACAGTTGGTGAAAATAGACCTCATCTACTCTGAAGAACTAGTAAAATGATTTGTTCAGACAGTTCTGCAGTATACTTAGACAGGCTAGCTAAACAGGATGACTAAAGACAGAACAGTATGGGGAACACATAGAGGAATGTGTTCATGTGACTAAAGTATCACACCCTGAAAATTATAGGAATGTAATAGAATCATAAAACTACAATCTGATAATGTATTAAGTTTAGTTAGAAGAAAAACAAGGGCTTTGGCTTATTTTCATATCTATGCTAGCAGGAAACAGGATGTGAAACTAGACACTGAAGAACATGTCCCCATCTTAGGTGTCTGTGTAAGATACATATTTGCTCAGCAACAGACTATTTGGGTCTTAAAAAAATAAGTGTGAAATAGACACAGGAAAAGACGACTAGGTTGCTTCTTCAAGCTTATAGAGAAAAGTTGCCTAAATATGGGCTAGGAGCTTTTTCATTGGCCCATGTAGGGGTGTAGTAAATGAATGAATGAACCTACTGCCCAATAAGGGGTCTTTGTTTAATTCATTTAAACTAGAGATTTACACCTCTGGGAGTTATTCAAAGATTTAAGAAGTAGTTGACTTCAACCATTGAGATAACAACATTCTCATGACAGGAACACATACACAACTGAAATATTTGATGATTTCATAGTGATTTCCTATTTTTCTATTGATCCCTACCCAGTGTGGACCTGACAGGGACAATGGAATATTTTCAATGTTTTGGCAATTGAATGTTCACTGTTTTTGGTTTTGAAATTTCCAATAAAAAGCTCTAAAACCATTGCAACTCAATTATTTCATAATGCATTTCATGTTTTTTTTTTATTATCGAATTTGAAAACCGTTATTTTTTTGTAATCGAACCAAAACCGAACAGACCTCAAAAAGCACTAATTGCTCAGCACTAACACAAACACACAAACACACACAAACACCTTTTGATTGTCTTTTCAACAGCAAGTTTTGTTTTTAAATTCTTAAAACAAAGACAGATTAGATGTTGTGGGACATAAATGTTCAATTATACCAATGTCATTATTTCCTCCATTTAGCTGTATAGTGACCTATTAGCATTTAGCTGTATAGTGTCCTATTAGCATTTAGCTGTATAGTGTCCTATTAGCATTTAGCTGTATAGTGTCCTATTAGCATTTAGCTGTATAGTGTCCTATTAGCATTTAGCTGTATAGTGTCCTATTAGCATTTAGCTGTATAGTGTCCTATTAGCATTTAGCTGTATAGTGACCTATTAGCATTTAGCTGTATAGTGTCCTATTAGCATTTAGCTGTATAGTGTCCTATTAGCATTTAGCTGTATAGTGACCTATTAGCATTTAGCTGTATAGTGTCCTATTAGCATTTAGCTGTATAGTGACCTATTAGCATTTAGCTGTATAGTGTCCTATTAGCATTTAGCTGTATAGTGTCCTATTAGCATTTAGCTGTATAGTGTCCTATTAGCATTTAGCTGTATAGTGACCTATTATAGTGACAGTCTTCAAATCAAATCAAATCAAATTTTATTGGTCACATGGGCCGAATACAACAGGTGCAGACCTTACAGTGAAATGCTTACTTACAGCCCTTAACCAACAGTGCATTTATTTTAAACAAAAAAAGTAAAAATAAAACAACAACAAAAAAAGTGTTGAGAAAAAAAAGAGCAGAAGTAAAATAAAGTGACAGTAGGGAGGCTATATATACAGGGGGATACCGTTGCAGAGTCAATGTGCGGGGGCACCGGCTAGTTGAGGTAGTTGAAGTAATATGTACATGTGGGTAGAGTTAAAGTGACTATGCATAAATACTTAACAGAGTAGCAGCAGCGTAAAAAGGATGGGGTGGGGGGGCAGTGCAAATAGTCCAGGTAGCCATGATTTTCTGTTCAGGAGTCTTATGGCTTGGGGGTAGAAGCTGTTGAGAAGTATTTTGGACCTAGACTTGGCACTCCGGTACTGCTTGCCGTGCGGTAGCAGAGAGAACAGTCTATGACTAGGGTGGCTGGAGTCTTTGACAATTTTGAGGGCCTTCCTCTGACACCGCCTGGTATAGAGGTCCTGGATGGCAGGAAGCTTTGCCCCAGTGATGTACTGGGCCATACGCACTACCCTCTGTAGTGCCTTGCGGTCGGAGGCCAAGCAGTTGCCATACCAGGCGGTGATGCAACCAGTCAGGATGCTCTCGATGGTGCAGCTGTATAATTTTTTGAGGATCTGAGGACCAATGCCAAATCTTTTAGTCTCCTGAGGGGGAATAGGCTTTGTCGTGCCCTCTTCACGACTGTCTTGGTGTGTTTGGACCATGATAGTTCGTTGGTGATGTGGACACCAAGGAACTTGAAGCTCTCAACCTGTTCCACTACAGCCCCGTCCACTACAGCCCCGTCTTCACTGCAGTTTGGTGGAGTGTGAAAGATGAAAAATGAAATATTTCCCTCTGCTGGCCAGAGAACAATATTACACCTCAGGCCTACATGTACAGTACTGCATCATCCTGTCAGCCAGTTACACCATAACCCAGACACTCTGGGAGAATCTCAGCCAGTTACACCATAACCCAGACACTCAGGGAGAATCTCAGCCAGTTACACCATTACCCAGACACTCAGGGAGAATCTCAGCCAGTTACACCATGACCCAGACACTCTGGGAGAATCTCAGCCAGTTACACCATGACCCAGACACTCAGGGAGAATCTCAGCCAGTTACACCATGACCCAGACACTCTGGGAGAATCTCATCTGGTTACACCATGACCCAGACACTCTGGGAGAATCTCAGCCAGTTACACCATTACTCAGACACTCTGGGAGAATCTCAGCCAGTTACACCATGACCCAGACACTCTGGGAGAATCTCAGCCAGTTACACCATTACCCAGACACTCTGGGAGAATCTCAGCCAGTTACACCATGACCCAGACACTCAGGAGAATCTCAGCCAGTTACACCATGACCCAGACACTCTGGGAGAATCTCAGCCAGTTACACCATGACTCAGACACTCTGGGAGAATCTCAGCCTGTTACACCATTACCCAGACACTCTGGGAGAATCTCAGCCAGTTACACCATGACCCAGACACTCTGGGAGAATCTCAGCCAGTTACACCATGACCCAGACACTCTAGGAGAATCTCATCCAGTTACACCATGACCCAGACACTCTGGGAGAATCTAGGCCAGTTACACCATGACCCAGACACTCTCTGACGGGGCCCATATCCACCTCTCTGACGGGCCCTTTGTCCTTCTCTCATACGGGGCCCATGTCCTCCACTCTGACGGGCCCCATGTCCTCCTCTCTGACGGGGCCTATGTCCTCCTCTCTGACGGGGCCCATGTCCACCTCTCTGACGGGCCCCTTGTCCTCCTCTCTGACGGGCCCCTTGTCCTCCTCTCTGACGGGGCCCATGTCCTCCTCTCTGACGGGGCCCATGTCCTCCTCTCTGACGGGCCCCTTGTCCTCCTCTCTGATGGGGCCCATGTCCACCTCTCTGACCGGCCCCATGTCCTCCTCTCTGACGGGCCCCTTTGTCCTCCTCTGTGACGGGGCCCATGTCCTCCTCTCTGACGGGGCCCATGTCCTCCTCTCTTGACGGGCCCATGTCCTCCCTCTCTGACGGGCCCCCTTGTCCTCCTCTCTCTGACGGGCCCCTTGTCCTCCTCTCTGATGGGCCCCTTGTCCTCCTCTCTGACAGGGCCCATGTCCACCTCTCTGATGAGCCCCTTGTTCTCCTCTCTGATGGGCCCCTTGTCCTCCTCTGTGATTGGGCTCATGTCCTCCTCTCTGACGGGCCCCTTGTCCTCCTCTCTGACGGGGCCCATGTCCTCCTCTCTGACGGGGCCCATGTCCACCTCTCTGACAGGGCCCATGTCCTCCTCTCTGACGGGGCCCATGTCCTCCTCTCTGATGGGGCCCATGTCCTCCTCTCTGACAGGGCCCATGTCCACCTCTCTGACGGGCCCCTTGTCCTCCTCGCTGACGGGGCCCATGTCCTCCTCTCTGACGGGCCCCATGTCCTCCTCTCTGACGGGGCCCATGTCCTCCTCTCTGATGGGGCCCAGGTCCTCCTCTCTGACGGGGCCCATGTCCTCCTCTCTGACGGGGCCCATGTCCTCCTCTCTGACGGGCCCCTTGTCCTCCTCTCTGACCGGCCCCTTGTCCTCCTCTCTGATGGGCCCCTTGTCCTCCTCTCTGACGGGGCCCCTTGTCCACCTCTCTGACGGGCCCCATGTCCTCCTCTCTGACGGGCCCCTTGTCCTCCTCTCTGATGGGGCCCATGTCCACCTCTCTGACGGGCCCCATGTCCTCCTCTCTGACGGGCCCCTTGTCCTCCTCTCTGACGGGGCCCCTTGTCCACCTCTCTGACAGGGCCCATGTCCACCTCTCTGATGAGCCCCTTGTCCTCCTCTCTGATGGGCCCCTTGTCCTCCTCTCTGATGGGGCTCATGTCCTCCCTCTCTGACGGGCCCCTTGTCCTCCCTCTCTGACGGGGCCCATGTCCTCCTCTCTGACGGGGCCCATGTCCACCTCTCTGACAGGGCCCATGTCCTCCTCTCTGACGGGGGCCCATGTCCTCCTCTCTGATGGGGCCCATGTCCTCCTCTCTGGACGGGGCCCATGTCCACCTCTCTGACGGGCCCCTTGTCCTCCTCTCTGACGGGGCCCCTTGTCCACCTCTCTGATGGGGCCCATGTCCTCCTCTCTGACGGGCCCCATGTCCTCCTCTCTGATGGGGCCCATGTCCTCCTCTCTGACGGGGGCCCATGTCCTCCCCTCTCTGACGGGGCCCATGTCCTCCTCTCTGGCCGGGGCCCATGTCCACCTCTCTGACGGGCCCCTTGTCCTCCTCTCTGATGGGGCCCTTGTCCTCTTCTCTGATGGGGCCCATGTCCTCCTCTATGACGGGGCCCATGTCCTCCCTCTCTGACGGGGCCCATGTCCTCCTCTCTGACGGGGCCCATGTCCACCTCTCTGACGGGCCCCTTGTCCTCCTCTCTGATGGGGCTCTTGTCCACCAGCTCTTTGGTGTCTTCCTCTCCCCTTGCTGTCTATCCTGCTCCATATTGAAAGACACTGGAAGTGTTCACACCCCCTTTTATATGGTGACTAATTGTGGTTCCCACTATGTGAAATCAATTAGTAATAATGAGTAGTCATTATGTATGTTCATCGTGTATCATACATGTAATTTAAATGTTTATACTTTACAAACAGATTTAATTTCTGTAGTTCTCTAAATCCATATATAGTCGACAAACCAGTTTAAAATATATAGCATTACCAAACGGTTAAGTGATTAACCATTACAGTTTTCCCCAATTGTTAACACACGTATGATGAAACTACATCTCAGATACTCAAAACTCAAAACACTCACTACCCTGGCATTAAAAGCGCCATGCTCTCTACCAATTGAGCTACAGAGGACTACATGGCAATTAGGGATCCAGATTTTGTCAAATTAATGTCAAAAGTATATTTTTTGTTGAGGCATTTTAGCTAATCCTAACCCTTTTCCTAACTTTAACCTAATTATCCTAACCTGCTACGTTAATTCTCCTAAACTGCTGCACAAATTCTCCTAACCTGCTACGAAAAGTCAAATCTGAAGTTAATCTGACAAAAGCTGGAGCCCTTCTAGCCATGACCCAACAGCAACACCGTCAGAACAATAGCAGTCTTCATTCTGAAAGGAGTCTGGTCTTCTTCAGAAGTAGTGTAGTAGTCTACAGGGTTCAGGACTCACTTTTTTAAACACTCCTTATCTCTCATATCATGAGGTTCCACATGTGTTTGGTTACATAGTGCCCAATGTTCTTCTTAGTGATAAAACAGCAAACATTAAGAGTGTTTACTTATCAGACCCACATATATAATAAATATACTATAATATAATATAATATACTATATTCATATGCTTTTAGTACTCACACATGAATCATATCATGTATGCAGGTCATGTGTTGTTTTGAGACAGCAGTAAAAACATACTGATAGGACAGTTCCTCTTATGGCCACTAGGTGATAGTCTGGTGTCACAGACGCATGACTGCAGTCTAGAACGATGCATTGTCCCAATTATGTCTCCTTTCTCTTAAAGTGTGCACTTGTTCACTTCCCTAAACTGAAATGACTGGTATAAGAACTATGGTGGAAACTCCCCTCTTGATAACAGAAGGTATAGTCCCATGGGTGGAACGGTGGGGAGACGCAGGTACCCCCTCTCCCCCTCTCCCCACCTTTCTTCTTCTTCCCCTCTCCTCCTCTACCCCCTCTCTTTTTCTCCCTCTCTCCTCCTCTCCCCCCTCACCTCTTCTCCCTCTCTCCTCCTCTCCCCCCTCCCCTCTTCTCCCTCTCTCCTCCTCTCCCCCTCTCCTCTTCTCCCTCTTTCCTCCCTCTACCCCCTCTCCCCCTCTTCGTCTCTTTCCCCTTACATTATATAATATACATTAGAGGAGGGGAGGGAGGGAGGGAGGGAGGGAGGGAGGGAGAAGAGAGTAATGGGGGAGACATAGAGAGGGGGATGGAAGGGGAGGAGAGAGGGAGGAGAGCGAGAGATGGGAGAGAGAGAGAATATATTATTATCACTGACATCTCACCAGTGATGTCATCATAACCAGTAACCTATTCCACTCTTGGCACAGCCCAGCCTGACCCTGACATATAACATCAGGCCTGATGAGTTGACCTCCCTCCCCCTCTCTCCCCTCTCCTCTTCTCCCTCTCTTCACCTCTCCAGCCTCTCCTCTTCTCCCTCTATCCCTCTCTCCCTTCTCCTCTCACTCCCCCTCTCCCCCTCTCCCCCTCTCCTCTTCTCCCTCTCTCCCCGCCTCCACCTTCTCCTCCTCTCCCTCTCTCCCCCTCTCCCCCTCTCTCCTCTCCTCTCCTCTCCTACTCGTCTCCTATTCTCCCTCTCTGCTCCTCTCCCCTTCTCCTCTTCTTCCTCTCTCCCCTCTCCTCTTCTCCCTCTCTCCCTCTCTCCACTTCTCCCCCTTTCCTCTCCTCTCCCCCCTCTCCACCCTCTCCCCCCTCACCTCCTCTCCATCTCTCCCCCTCTCCTCCTCTCCCTCTCTCCTCCTCTCTCCCCTCTCCTCCTCTTCCTCTCTCCCCCTCTCCCCCCACTCCTCTTCTCCCTCTCTCCCCTCTCCACCCTCTCATCTTCTCCCTCCCTCCCCCTCTCCACACTCTGATCTTCTCCCTCTCTCCCCCTCTCCTCTCCTATCCTCCTCTCCCCCTCTCCCCTTCTCCCTCTCTGCTCTTCTTTCTCTCTGCTCCTCTCCCCCTTCTCCTCCTCTCCCTCTCTCAACCTCCTCTCCTTCTCTCCTCCTCTTCCTCTCTCCTCCTCTTCCTCTCTCCTCCTCTCCCCACTCTCCTCTCCTCCTCACCCCCCTCTCCCCCTCTTCTTCTCCCTTACAATATATAATATATATCTGAGGGGGGAGGGAGAGAGAGAGAGGGAGGGAGGGAGGGAGGAAGGAAGAGATAATGGGGGGAGACATAGAGAGGGAGAGGGAAAGGGGAGGAGAGAGGGAGGAGAGATGGGAGAGAGAGATAATATATTATTATCACTGACATCTCACCAGTGATGTCATCATAACCAGTAACCTTTTCCACTCTTGGCCCAGCCCAGCCTGACCCTGACATATAGCATCAGACCTGTTGAGTTGACTTGGGTAACAGACCTCTAGCTTCTACACCACATCCCCCCTTCTCCTGCTCTAACATGAGACATGGGTGGAATGGTGGAAGACGAACCTCACCCCCTCATCCCCCTCTCCTCTTCTCCCCCCTCTCCTCTCCTCCCTCTCCTCTCCTCATCTCCCCCTCTCCTCTTCTCCTCCTCTCCTCCTCTCCTCTTCTCCCCCCCTCCCCCTCTCCCCCTCTCCTATTCTCCCCTCTCCTCTTCTCCTCCCCTCTCCTCTCCTCCCCCTTTCCTCTTCTCATCCTCTCCTCTCCTCCTCCTCTCCCCCTCCCCCCTCCCCCTCTCAAGCAGTAGAAAGTTAGAGGTGATATTATAGGACACACTACGTGAAACTTTGCTGCTCTGTCAGCAGTTTCCTGTGGGGTTTTTTCAAAACAGAGCTGAGTTCAACCAGTGATCTAAGATAAGTTGCTACGAAGTTTATCTCACATCATTGAAGTAATGAACTAATGAGATATAAATCATATAGCCTAGCAGAATTGTCCACTCTTCAGTCCACTCTTCATGACAGCAGACTTGTATAGCTCAGTGGAGCCCAGTTAGAGACAGATATGATACCTGCAGTGATATTGATGATCTTGTTCTGGAGCACAGGTAGGATGCTGTTATACTGATATACACTTCTGACAGTTACTGAGATATGATTTGATATTGTAAGATATATGATCATTTGCAGGGCTAGTAAATGAACATCCAACTGGAAGCAGACAGTAAAGATCTGTCTCAAAGCAGAACAATTATGTTATCACCTGTAAATGTACTTTACTATAGCATAATTGTCCATCTGGGGACAGGCAATAATGTCAGTTAAAGTTGTGATGGTGACAGCAATCTGACTGTTGTATATTCAGTGTGTCAATGATTGATTGTACATGTCTCTATGTAAATGAAAGAGAGTATATATTATATATTTTATATTGGTCATCTGTTAGAGCAGGAGGGGGGACACTTTGGACTAACTCCTTGATGAGATCCACAACTAGGGACTTTTGTAACGCCTTCAAAGGCCTGTCTTAATGAATTGGACCTGGAGTTACTATCAGCTCAAAACAATTAGTTTGAATGTCGTATAGAGCTGCTCTTTCTTTTTAAACAATCTTAAGAGCTGTCATTTTATTGTGAGGAACTGTAGTTTATCAGACCTTTTTCTGTTCTGTCCTCTGTTGTGTGAGTGATCAGGTCACAGACTCAGGTCTGGTCCAATGATAGAGGTCTGTGACCTGAGTCAAGATCAACATGCCTGATGCTATATGTCAGGAAGAGAGAGAGAGAGAGAGAGAGAGAGAGAGAGAGAGAGAGAGAGAGAGAGAGAGAGAGAGAGAGAGAGAGAGAGAGAGAGAGAGAGAGAGAGAGAGAGAGAGAGAGAAAGAAAGAGTGAGAGAGAGTAGGGAGAGGAGTAGTGAGAGAGAGAGAGAGGAGTAGAGAGAGAGAGAGAGAGAGGAGGGAGTGGGGAGAGAGAGGAGGGGAGGGGAGAGAGAGGAGGGAATAGGCCCTTTTCACGATGACGTCATCTAACTTCCGCCTTTCCGCGTAGCAGGTTAACTTCACTTCCGTTCGCCCGTAACCTGAGACTTCTCTTCTGAGGTACGTTTAAGTTAAATTAGTAAAGTTAAGAGTAATAATGTTTACGTATATGCAATGGTTTGTAACTTTGCTAACGTTATTGTTAATTCATAATTGTTCACTGCCTTAGTTACTTAAAAGTGGGCTAACGTTAGCTAACAACAACTTAGTACCAGATACCGATAACGTTAGAAGGTAGCTGTTACATTGCTGCCTGGCTGTAATGTAACAAGTTTTACTTAGCTAGCTATCTAACCCTTTGTTAGGCAGTTAGTTTATTCATGAATGTATAGTAACTCACCTATTCAAATACTGTTGTGCATGATAGCTAGATAAATATTGATTCCTGGTCAAAGCTGAATGTTAATTTAGCTGTTTCTTTTCTCCCGGTGTCTGTATCGCAACAGTATCCCATCCAACACCGAAGCATGGCACAATCTTCGAGAAGATGCTATTGCAGTGTACCATTTTGTTCAAACAACAAACAGAAATTCCCGTATCTTCCGTAAAAATCTCCTCAGCTCAGCAGGGAGGACACTCTTAAGACCCAGGCCATCGCCCGGCTGAGGATTTTAGTCGAGAGGGCCATACGGAGGGTGAAGGAGTACCATATCTGGGATGGGCTTGTTCCTCTTTCCACAGTGGGTTCAGTGAATCAGCTGTGGGCCATCTGCTGCCTCATGTCGAACTATCAGGGACCTCTTGACATTAAAGGAGACAAACCAGTCTGATGTTTTTGTCAACTGGAAGTTGTATATTTCCTGAGTAAGCTAGATGGGCTGTAAATAGAAGTACTTTTATATTACTGTATTGTATGTACAAAAAAATGTAAATATGAATTAACTTTTGTTGGTAATTTAATTGATCTAATGTTATACTGTATGTTTTTGTTAAGGGTAATAACTTTTCATGCTATTAATGAACCTAATGTGATATATTGTAAAAATATCCAACTATTAACCATGTTATGTGCTTATGTGTCATGGCACTGATGGAACTATTAAATATATGTTTGCAAGCAACTGCTTCCAATCCTTTTTGATTTTGGTAAGAGCATTTACAACATCGCAATCCTTTTCAAAATTTGTATTTCAATACATAGATATACAGTATATAACACAATTAAGTTCATTTGCAGTTAAAGAAAAAACAATGCACATTTACATCACAATCCTTTTCAAAATGTGTGTTTCAGTACATAGGAGATATACAGTATATGACAAGTTAATTTGCAGTTAAAGAAAAAAATGTCAAAGGTTCACCTTCCACATTTACCTTAACACTATTTACACATAAAATTCTGCCTTATGTTTTATAACTTAAGAAGACATCCATGTAGATGTTATAATAGAAATGATCAAGCTTCTGTCGCATTGAGTGGATAATCTCCTCATCCCTAAAGATTCTCTCAACTGTGAAGTCAGTGCGGGTATCTGTAATGAAGTCACACCACTGAAGTCCGCAAGGCGAGTTGGCCTTGAACCTGATAGTAGTATTTGTGGCTCTTCTTAAGGCAGGCCTGGCCTTTAACTGTGATCAGGTGTTTAACTTGGGTAACATTTTCAACATCGCAACTCTTAACCTCAGCAAGACCAAATGGTGGTGCTTCTGTTGGGCAGAAGACTTTAGCATCCGGGCTGGCTGCAAGGTGAGGTGAATCAGGGTGGATGATGACCCCGCATTGTTTCAGAGAGACATCACAAAAATCAGAATATTGCCTCAGTATCTCAGGTTCCAGATCCAACCCTCTTCTCATAGCAGCTGTCTGAGGAGTTCCTCTCAGAATGCGGGTTGCCAAAGCCTAGCAGACAACTCCCACGAACATGGCATATTTCCACGGAATCTGCTGGCTGTCAGTCGGGGTTTGCATGCCTGGCTCCACAGCTGGCATTCTGACTGCATTCTTGTTTCTGCTTCAATAGCAGCGACATCTCCTCTGACACAATCAGGCTGTCCAAATGACATTGTTGTATGTAGTTGGGCTCAAAATCAATGGGAAATTTAAAGTTGTAACCTTCAATAGGCAACTGAGGAAACTCACTGGCACCAGGGTGTTTAATAATATCTCTACTTAATTCTAGAGGGCACTGGTAAGACACAGACCCAAATGGCACAGGGCCAAATTTAGAGTCCACCAAATTAAGGCCCTCAAGCCCGTGCAGCAATTTGCAAATCCCCTGGTTGTGGACGGATGTCTTTCAGTTTCTCAGCACTGGCCATGACGTGAGGATCCGGAATAGGCCCTGGCATGAAAGTGAGATATGTCAAGTTTAGATTTCATTAAATGCCACCTTATCTTTTTCACTAAAAAGACAACCACACTCATCCAGTCTCGTACATGCTTCTAATACAAATAAAAAAATATCCACTGAAAGTCTATATAAAAAGTAACAAATAATAATCACTTTTATGTTTGTATTATTTTAGAAATGCACTAAAGTCTTTGTGCTCTAGTACAGGCGGGGGCTCATTCAGACTCACCATCATAGGCTCGGTACAGTGTGCACTTCACACCAGCTCTGACACTTGTTTTTTCTTAGCCGCTGGTTTACACACCGCCATATCATTGGTGGCCTCTGGTACAATTCCCTGTGATATAATAATGATGAACAATACATTGTCAAAAGTCAATACAAACTGCAAAGTTCTGCATCAGTGTAACAAATAATGTCTGACCTGTGTCCTAGGCCGGTGCCAGGTCTGCAGTGCGCTGGTGCATGACAGAGGCAATGGCACTGTCTTAAAGCCCATGGTAACATAGTGAGCACTTTGAAAAGAAGTGCTGCTATGTGATTACATAGTGCTTTCCCAGCAGAGCAGGAACATGACATGTGATTGAGTACCACAGGAACCTCTGCAGAGTCTAGTGTAACCTGTTCATAGAGACATAACAATTAGTGCTGTACTTACAAAACATTTTTTCTGCGTTTCATTATAAACTACTGTACACAATTTTCAAAACCCAATTTCTTTTTTTAATTAAGAAAAAATTGGCTGTTCTGAAACCTTTGACAAGTAAGTGCCAACACTTATCGAAAAATTTGAACATTTTGAGTTATCACAGAATCTTTCCCAGTCTTTATTGCCAGTCAACAACCCACATCGGTTTGTTAGAATTTCGTTGTGTATTAAGTTTAATGATACAAAATCAGAGCTCAGACTGAGAAACAAACTGATCCACAGTGGAACATTGTTGGAATCATTCTTATTAAATCTGCAACCGCAGCAAAACACAACAAAAAGAAAACTTATCTATCTTAACCTATCTTATCATAATGTTAGAGAACTGTTTATCCGAGAAACCTGAAGCCGATGAGCCTCCCCATTTTTCTTCATGGACCTGTAACATCGCCCTCTCACTGTCACCTCACCGTTAACTACACTTGAGACTGTTTCAATACAGTGATTGGGAGAAAGGGCGCAGCATTAGCCATTAATACATTACTGACTCTTATCTTACGGTCGATACAAACAGCAGTAATATTAAAAGAGGCTGCAAAACAGAAACTCGTCAGCTCATAACCTTCAGCTAGCATAGGGCTAATTTAAGCTAAATAAAGATAAACACGTACCCTTCATAATCAAACAGGTAACCTTCAACGAAGAACTTGTAGCCTTTATCAAGCTTCGATCTTGAAGTAAGGGACCACTTGTCAGCAAGTCGTTCTACGTCGTTAAGTCGTATTGGTGGCAGATGTGAAAGGGACTGGGTGAACTCCATAATGATGTGCTACTAGCTAAGCGTTCCTAAGCGACACCGGATGTAAACATAACCTGCATCGCGGCAGAACGGAAGTTGTCTGACGTCACGTGAAAAGGGCCTATTGGGAGAGAGGAGGGGAGGGGAGAGAGAGGAGGGAGTGGGGAGAGAGAGGAGGGGATCTGGAAATTAATCTGGAAGTTACTCTGGAAGTGAATCTGGAAGTTAATAGGAAGTTAATAGGAATACGACTTTTAGATCGCAAAAACGTTTATTATGCATGTCAGATTTCAATACTGGCGATGTCATAACGCTTGAGGATGTCTTCTCTTGAATGAGCCATTGATCATATTTCTGCGATATTCCTACCGATTGAAATTTGTAATTTAACAGAGGGTCTAGCACATTTTTCCTATTTGTCTGCCTCTTTAGTCCAGGGTGCATTGCATGGTGCAGTTCCACAGATATTATAGAAAAGAGATAGAATCCAATGAAGAATGTACAATGTCCCACCCAGCAGACTGTCGACCAATCGCGTTGACGTTGTCATACTGCGTCACGCGGTTGCTAAGCGAATCGTCATGCAATTCCTTCTCAAAGTCAGTCTATATGTCGAGAAACGTGCCTCTATTCCTCGAAAGTACATAATAACACGATTCCAAAGCTATACGATACTACAGATAGCAAGTTCATTATTTCACATCTCGCAAAAAGATGTATGTTGCACTTCTTGTTGACGAAATTCGTGCTAATATTAGGTGTTTGAGCTAGCGCCCAATAGACTCCCATTCACTTCTTGAAGGAGAGCTCTCCTTGTACCAGAATCACCCAGAATGCACCGCGCTGCCCATTGACCTAGTATGGGCAACGTTTCCCATCTCCTCCAAGTATATCTGCTGTAACGAATGTTAGACTCCACTCTGTGAGCGACATCGATCTGCAGGAGATTGTAGACTCCTAAATTGATTGTGCAGTTTGTTTAGGCGATTTTACAGCTAGCTAGCTACTTCACACGCTGATATTGTCTTTGTATTATTGTGTGTAACCAGCCCATAGAGAGAGCATTGCATTGTGGATTTTGTAGTCTACTTGAGCTGCAACAGATTTCCACAACGAGTTTCCATGTTGCTACCAACATTATTATAACGCCAAAATGAAACATTTGTTTACAAAAATTGTTTTCACATATTAGTGTTATTTAACACTGTAAATTAAAGGAATGAGTGGCTTTTTGTGGATTTTTCCTTTAATGTGTAGATTTTCATTTAGTATTTCATGATTTTCTTCATTCTTTGGTTGAGTTTGTTTGTCTTTATATGTCCTTGTTGATTGTAGGCCAAAGTAATTCCTTTGATGTATGCCTTTTATTTCAATGCATGTGTAGGATTTATCTGGGATAGTTTGCATTCACAGTCAGCTGTTTTATGCTCCAGTTACTTTCCCATTGATGTCAGTATTTGAAGTCATCCATTGAATCGTGTATTATGCATCTATTTCATTGCACTGTATGCACTGTTCCACAAGTAGGATAAATGAGTCAATGGGGATGTTGAGGTTGAGTAGTACATTGTACACTCCATTCCACAGACCTTTAAACCTAATATAAACCTAATATTGCATTGATAATTCATGTCTGGGGTCATTTTTGTTAGTTTTTGCTGTTCTCCAAATAGTATTTTAGAGTTTTTAAGTACAGTAAATGAGCTTCAACTGGTGGGGGGATTTCTGTACACCCCATTTAGCCATACCCTAGGTTTAGCTGTATTTCTACACCCCCAAAACGACTTCCTGCGGCTATTGGACAGAGGAGGAGGGGAGGGGAGATGGAGAGTGAGAGAGAAGAGGAGTAGAGAGAGGGAGATGTCAAAGAGATAGGGCTGACAGACTAACACGCAGTCAACTGAATATCTTTTCATAACTGACTTCTCACCAGTTATGTCATCACAACCAGTAACCTTTTCCACTCTTCCACTCTGGTACGGCTCAGCTTGACGGCTCAGCTTGACCTCTGACCTATGAAATGAATGATTTCAAAAACAGACGAAAGCAAATGCATTAAATGATATATAAAGTCATCTGCAAAGAGAGGTTCACATTTCCATGGAAGGGGAATGTGAGTACACATGGGTGTTGTTGCACCATACCAACGATAAGCCTATCTTCGCCATCACATCATGAAAGGTCACTCTATCTCTCAATTGGCATCGAAAACATATGCTAACATTGCCAAAGCAAGTGAAATAAACAATAACAAACAGTTAACATTAAGCAAACAAAAGTTTCAAAAGAGAAAGACATTTGAAATGTTAAATGATTAACTATGTACAAAACAAACACCAACATGAGTGTATCAGTATGGACCTGTACAGGTCGTTGGTCAATACACGGTAAATGAAATATAAAATAGTCTATAAAAAAGATAAAATAGTTCACAAACTAATTCAACTACATTTATTAACACAACTAGCTGGCTCCACTAGGGCCCTCTCAGCAAGCCGGCTCCACTAGGGGCCCTCTCAGCCAGCTGGTCCCACTAGGGCCCTCTCAGCCAGGTGGCTCCACTAGGGCCCCTCTCAGCCAGCTGGTCCCACTAGGACCCTCTCAGCCAGGTGGCTCCACTAGGGCCCTCTCAGCAAGCCGGCTCCACTAGGGCCCTCTCAGCCAGCTGGCCCCACTAGGGCCCTCTCAGCCAGGTGGCTCCACTAGGGCCCTCTCAGCCAGCTGGTCCCACTAGGACCCTCTCAGCCAGGTGGCTCCACTAGGGCCCTCTCAGCCAGCCGGCTCCACTAGGATCTATCTGTACTTTGCTATGTTCATCTTTCCCTCGAACCTTACTAGTCTCCCAGTCCTTACCGCTGAAAAACATCCCCACAGCATGATGCTGCCACCACCATGCTTCACCGTAGGGATGGTGCCAGGTTTCCTCAAGATGTGACACTTGGCATTCAGGCCAAAGAGTTCAATCTTGGCTTCACCAGACCAGAGAATCTTGTTTCTCATGGTCTGAGAGTCCTTTAGGTGCCATTTGTCATGTGCCTTTTACTGAGGAGTGGCTTCCGTCTGGCCACTCTACCATAAAGGCCTGCTTGGTGGAGTGCTGCAGTGATGGTTGTCCTTCTGGAAGGTTCTCCGATCTCCACAGAGGAACTATGTACCAGTGCTGACCTTCTAGGCAGAGTTGCAAAGAAAAAGCCACATCTAAGACTGGCCAATAAAAATAAAAAGATTAAGATGGGCAAAAGAACACAGACACTGGACTTTTTTCTTTTGCAACTCTGCCTAGGTCAGCATCCCGAGTCGCCTCTTCACTTTTGACATTGAGACCAGTGTTTTGCGGGTATTATTTAATGAAGCTGCCAGTTGAAGACCTGTGAGGCGTCTGTTTCTCAAACTAGACACTCTAATGTATTTGTCCTCTTGCTCAGTTGTGGACCGGGGCCTCCCACTCCTCTTTCTATTCTGGTTAAAGCCAGTTTGCGATGTTCTGTGAAGGGAGTAGTACACAGCGTTGTACGAGATCTTCAGTTTCTTGGCAATTTCTCGCATGGAATAGCCTTCATTTCTCAGAACAAGAATAGACTGAAGAGTTTGAGAAGAAAGTTCTTTGTTTCTGGCCATTTGAGCCTGTAATAGAACCCACAATTGCTGATGCTCCAGATACTCAACTAGTCTCAAGAAGGACAGTTTTATTGCTTCTTTCATCAGCACAACAGTTTTCAGCTGTGCTAACAATAATTGCAAAAGGGTTTTCTAATAATCAATTAGCCTTTTGAAATGATAAACTTGGATTAGCAAACACAACTTGCCATTGGAACACAGGACTGATGGTTGCTGATAATTAGCCTCTGTACGCCTATGTAGATATTCCATAAAAAATCAGCCGTTTCCAGCTACAATAGCCATTTACAACATTAACAATGTCTACACTGTATTTCCGATCAATTTGATGTTATTTTAATGAACAACAAAAGTGCTTTTCTTTCGAAAACAAGGACATTTCTAAGCGACCCCAAACTTTTGAACGGTAGTGTATATACTGTATATACTGTATTTCTTAAGCTTTAAAACCTTATTCCTTGTGATTTATTTTGGGACTGTATTATTTGTACACATTTAACCCTTTATTTTTGGGGGCACAGATCTACCTCATATTTACATTCATTTGTATTGGACACCTTCAATCGAGTCCCGTGACACTTGTGGGGGTCATAGAGCTGAAACAGAGAACACCATTGTGTTCCCTACAGAAGTTTTTGTGAGAAGACATATTTTCGGGATGTCTCGTGGTCCGACAAACACAGCTGTAGCTTGGCAGACCTTCCACTGCAGATGCGGAAGGCCGCCATAGGCGAATGTGGTGGATTGAGACACAGCCCATGCAAAACACCTGATAACTCTAGCTTAAAATGACAGCTTTTGATGGGGATTTTTTTAAATTATGCAGATCAGAGATGTCAAGATTCACACCTTACATAATGCAATTTCAGAATGTGGGGAGGTCCCAGTGAAAGTTGTGTACTTGCCTCCACCAATCCAATGCATTTAAATTATGGGAAGTAGGGAGCAAGTGCACACTTCAGGAGAAAGGAGATATTATTGGTACACACCCAGATGCTCTGTTAATCAACCACATTGGTCCACCACAAGGCTACCTTGGTCCAAACTGTCACATGGTCCAGTTTTACACTTGTTGTTGATAACAGAAGGTATAGTCCCATGGGTGGAACTATGAGAGAAAAACGTCTACCCTTCTCCTCCTCTCCTCTTCTCCCCTCTCCTCTTCTCCTCCTCTCCTCTTCTCCCCTCTCCTCTTCTCCCCCTCTCCTCTTCTGCCCCTCTCTCTTCCCCCTCTCCTGTTCTCCTCTCTCCTCTTCTCCTCCTCTCCTCTTCTCCCCCTCTCCTCTTCTCCCTCTCCTCTTCTCCCCCTCTCATCTTCTCCTCCTCTCCTCTTCTCCCCCTCTCATCTTCTTCCCCTCTCCCTCTTCTCCCCCCTCCCTCTCCTCTCCTCTTCTCCCCCTCTCCTCTTCTCCTCCTCTCCTCTTCTCCCCCTCTCCTCTTCTCCCTCTCCTCTTCTTCCCCTCTCCTCTTCTCCTCCTCTCCTCTTCTCCCCCTCTCCTCTTTTTCCCCTCCCTCTTCTCCTCCTCTCCTCTTCTCACCCTCTCTCTCTCTCCTCCTCTCCTCTTCTCCCCCCTCTCCTCTTCTTCCCCTCTCCTCTTCTCACCCTCTCCCCTTCTCATTCTCCCTTCCCTTATATAATATACATTAGAGGAGGAGGGAGGAGGAGGGAGGGAGGGAGGGAGGGAGGGAGGAGGGAGGGAGGGAGGGAGTGAGTAATGGTCAGAACCAGAGAGAGGGGAGGGAAGGGCGAGATGAAGATGGAGGAGGGGGAGAGAAAAACATCTACCCTTCTCCACCCTCTCCTCTTCTCCACCCTCTCCTCTTCTCCACCTCTCCTCTTCTCCACCCTCTCCTCTTCTCCCCTCTCCTCTTCTCCCCCCTCTCCTCTTTTCCCCCTCTCCTCTTCTCCCCCCTCTCCTCTTCTCCCCCTCTCCTCTTCTCCCCTCTCCTCTTCTTCCCCTCTCCTCTTCTCCCCCTCCCCCTCTCCTCTTCTTCCCTCTCCTCCTCCCCTCTCTCCCTTCTCCCCCCTCCCCCTCTCCTCTTCTCCCCTCTCCTCTTCTTCCCCTCTCCTCCTCCTCTCCCCCTCCCCTCTCCTCTTCTCCCCCTCTCCTCTTCTCCCCTCTCTCTTCTCTCCTCTCCCCTCTCCTCTTCTTCCCTCTCGTCTTCTCCCCTTCATTCTCCCTCCCCTTATATAATATACATTAGAGGAGGGGAGGGAGGGCGGAGGGAAGGAGGAGGGAGTAATGGTCAGAACCAGAGAGAGGGGAGGGAAGGGCGAGGAGAAGATGGAGGAGGGGAGAGAGAGAGATCTGAGAGAGAGAGAGAATGTATAATATCTTTTTATCACTGACTTCTCACCAGTGATGTCATCATAACCAGTAACCTTTTACTCTTGGCCCAGCCCAGCCTGACCCTGACATATAGCATCAGGCCTGTTGAGTTGACTTGGGTAACAGACCTCTAGCTTCTACACCACATCCCCCCTTCTCCTGCTCTAACATGAGACCTCATCAGTACTCATTTTGGGTGCTGGTACTGTTTATATTTAGGTGCTGGAACATTAACCAATATTCTATAAGAGGTGAACTCAAGCAGTAGAAAGTTAGAGGTGATATTATAGGACACACTATGTAATACATTGCTGCAAGACAGATCAGTTTGCTGTGTTTAGCTGGGCTCAACCACTGATCCAAGATAAGTTGCTCAGAAGTTTCTCACATCATTGAAGTAAGGAACTAATGACATAGAAATCATATAGCCTAGCAGTATTTTCCACTATTCAGTCCACTCTTCATGACAGTAGACTTGTATAGCTCAGTGGAGCCCCAGTTAGAGACAGATATGATACCTGCAGTGATATTGATGATCCTGTTCTGGAGCACAAGTAGGATGCTGTTATACTGATATACACTTGTGACAGTTACTGAGATATGTTTTGATATTGTAAGATATATGATCATTTGCAGGGTTAGTAAATAACATGCAACTGGATGCAGACAGTAAAAATCTGTCTTAAAGCAGGACAATGATGTAATCACCAGTAAATGTAATTTACTGTAGCATAACTGTCACGATCGTTGACGGAAGCGGACCAAGGCGCAGCGTGATAGGCGTACATACTTTATTTAGTACACACACGAACCAAAACAATAAACCAAACGATACGTGAAGTCCTAGGTCATAACACAAACCAAACGGAACAAGATCCCACAAAATAACAGTGCCAAACAGGCTGCCTAAGTATTGACCCCAATCAGAGACAACAAGCTACAGCTGCCTCCCTGGCCAACATAGATCTAAACGATCTAGAACACAAACATAGAAAACTAAACAATGAAACCTACACACCCTGGCTCAACATTAAAGAGTCCCCAGAGCCAGGCGTGACAGACCCCTCAAAGCGCGGGACTGCGACCGCGCCAACCAAACACAAGAGGGTAGGGGCCGGGTGGGCATTCCGCCTCGGAGGCGGATCCGGCTCCGGGCGTGACCACCACTCTCTCTCCACCCCCCGTAGCGCCCCTGATCTGGTCTGACCCGCTGGCCGGACCTGGACTGGACATCGGTGGAGCGGATTGCTCTGGCTCCGAGTGGAGCATCTGCCCGGTGCCGACCAGGCACCGTGGAACAGGCACGGGCCGCGCCGGACTGACGACGCGCACCACTGGCTTGGTGCGGGAGCAGAACGGCCGTGCCAGACTGACGAGCGCACCACTGGCTTGGTGCGGGAGCAGGAATGGGCCGGACCGGGCTGGCAACGCGCACCACTGGCTTGGTGTGGGGAGCAGGAACAGGCCGACCGGGCTGGCGACGCGCACCACAGGCTTGGTGCGCGAAGCAGGAACAGGCCGGACCGGGCTGGCGACGCGCACCACAGGCTTGGTGAGAGGGACAGGAACAGGCCGGACCGGGCTGGCGACACGCACCACTGGCTTGGTGCGGGGAGCAGGAACAGGCTGGACCGGGCTGGCGACGCGCACCACTGGCTTGGTGCGTGGAGCAGGAACAGGCCGGACCGGGCTGGCGATGCGCACAAAAGGCTTGGTGAGAGGGACAGGAACAGGCCGGACCGGTTGGCGACACGCACCACTGGCTTGGTGCGGGGAGCAGGAACAGGCCGACCGGGCTGGCGACGCGCACCACAGGCTTGGTGCGAGAAGCAGGAACAGGCCGGACCGGGCTGGCGACGCGCACCACAGGCTTGGTGCGGAGAGCAGGAACAGGCCGGACCGGGCTGGCGACGCGCACCACAGGCTTGGTGCGAGGGACAGGAACAGGCCGGGCAGGACTGTGGAGACGCATTGGAGGTCTGGAGCGGAGAGCTGACACAACCCGTCCTGGCTGAATGCCTATTTCCACACAATCTGTGTGAGGCATCAGCACAGGACGTACAGGGCTGTGCACTCGTACTGGCACAACAGCACGTGGCACTGGCGCAGGATATCCGGGACCGAGGGGGGGTACTGGAGGCCACGAGCATTGAGCCCGCACACTCCGTCCTGGCTGCATGCCCACCTTAGCACGACACGTGCGTTTTGCTAGCACAGGACGTACAGGACTGTGCCGGAACACTCGCGGCATAGTACGTGGCTCCGCATAACACGGAACATGCCCAGTCTCACGCTGCCTAGCCTGAGTACGGGAGTTGGCTCTGCTCTACCTCTAGGCTCCGCCAACCACCCCTTCCAGCCCCCCAAACCTGGTGGTCTCCTCTCCTAGTCCGCCGATTCGTCCTGTAGCTGCCTCCAGCAGCCCCGTCCCACGCCGTGTGCCTCCCCCAAAAATGTCTTGGGGTTGCCTCTCGCGTGTCCGACGCCCGGCACGGTTGGCGCCAAGTTTCTCCCTCTCCTGCCTGGGAATTTACTTTTGCCCATGGCCCTCTGCCCTCGAATATGTCCTCCCAAGACCACCATTCGCCCACCTGGGACATCGCCAACTTCTCCTGTTTGGCACGCTGCTTGGTCCTCTGGTGGTGGGATCTTCTGTCACGATCGTTGACGGAGCGGACCAAGGCGCAGCGTGATAGGCGTACATACTTTATTTAGTACACACACGAACCAAAACAATAAACCAAACGATACGTGAAGTCCTAGGTCATAACACAAACCAAACGGAACAAGATCCCACAAAATAACAGTGCCAAACAGGCTGCTAAGTGGTGGTCCCCAATCAGAGACAACAAGCTACAGCTGCCTCTGATTGGGAACCACCCTGGCCAACATAGATCTAAACGATCTAGAACACAAACATAGAAAACTAAACAATGAAACCTACACACCCTGGCTCAACATTAAAGAGTCCCCAGAGCCAGGGCGTGACAATAACTGTCCATCTGGGGACAGGCACTAATGTCATTTAAGGTGTGATGGTGTATGTGATGTTGTATATTCAGTGTGTCAATGATTGATTGTATCTGTCCCTATGGAAATGAATGAGAGTATATATGATGTATCTATTTAATATTCGTCTTATTTTTTCTATGGCCTCCCGAGGCGCAGTGATCATAGGCACTGCATCGCAGTGGTAGAGGCGTCACTACAGACCCGGGTTCGATCCCAGGCTATATCACAACCGGCCGGGATTGGGAGTCCCATAGAGCGGCGCACAATTGGCCCAGCATCGTCCGGGTTAGGGGAGGGTTTGGCCTGGGTAGGCCATCATTGTAAATAAGAATTTGTTCTTAACTGACTTGCCTAGTTAAATAAAGGTTTATTAAAGGTTCAATAGAGCAAGGGGAAGGGGGGGGTAGCTAGAGGTCTGTTACCCAAGTCAACTGAGTCAAGCTCAACAAGCCTGATGCTATATGTCAGGAGAGAGAGAGAGAGAGAGAGAGAGGGGAGGGTAGTGGAGAGAGAGAAGAGGGGACAGAGGACGGGAGGGGGAGATAGAGAGGGAGATGTCAAAGGCTGCGAGAGATGAGCAGAGAGAGATGGGGTTGGAGGAGAGAGGATGGGTGGGGGCGGAGGAGAGCGTAGTGGAGAGAGAGGAGAGGGGAGGGGACAGAAGAGGGGAGGGAGGGAGGGGAGATAGAGACCCCCATTTACCCATACACTAGGTTTAGTTGTGTTTCTACACACCCCATTTAGCCATACCTAGGTTAATCTGCAAAAATGAGGTTCACCTTTCCACGGAAGGGGAATGTGTGTACACATGGGTGTTGTTGCATCATACCAACGATAAGCCTATCTTCCCATCACATCACGTGTGTTTTTGCACCACACCAACTATAAGCCTATCTTCTCCATCACATCACGTGTGTTGTTGCACCACACCAACTATAAGCCTATCTTCTCCATCACATAATGAAAGGTCACGTTGATGTTCATTTCTCCTCTCTTTTTGCCCCTCCCTCTCTCTCTCTCTCACTCTTTCTCTCAGTTCAATTCAAAGGGTTTCATTGACATGGGAAACATATGTTAACGTTGACAAAGCAAGTGAAATAAACAATCACAAACAGTACATTTTAAACACACAAAAGTTTCAAAAGAGAAAGACATTTGAAATGTTAATAATTTAACTATATAAAAATAAAAATAAAAAACGAGTGTATCAGTCCTGACCTGTATAGGCCGTCGGTCAATACACTGTAAATTAAATATAAACTAGCTGGCTCCACTAGGGTCCTCTCAGCCAGCTGGCTCCACTAGGCCCTCTCAGCCAGGTGGCTCCACTAGGGTCCTCTCAGCCAGGTGGCTCCACTAGGGCCCTCTCAGCCAGCTGGTGTGTGTAGGAGAGTGTGAGCTGTCTGTGCAAAAAGTAGAAGTACAAATGGCAAAGGAAATGAAATAAACTGAATCTAGGCCTAGATTTTATTTACTGTGGTGTTTGTTCTCCACTGGTTACCCTATTCTTATCACAACAGGTCACACATTTTTCTGCCATGATTGCACGCTGCAGTATTTCACCTAACAGATATGGGAGCTTATCAATATTATATTTGTTTTCAAAGTATTTGGGGGTCCTTGTAATCTGAGGGAAATATGTCTCTCTCATATCATCGTTTATTTGGCAGGGAGGTTATGAGGGGCAGCTCAGATTCCACCTCATTTTGTGGGCAGTGTGGCACATAGCCTGTCTTCTCTACCTATAGTGATTTTCGGGATGTGGAAGGCAGACATACAGGCGGATGAAGTAGATTGAGATGCAGCCCATGCAAAAAACAAATCTCTATCTTAAACAGACGGATTTTGATGGGGATTTATTGTATTATTTTTAATTAGTGCATCAATCGACTCTTAAGGACATCAATGGACATGTACTTACTGTTATCTGAAATGAAATAAACATCATTTTTGTTAAATGACAATTCATTTGCAGATTCTGTAAAACAAAACAATATATTTTTCCCTTAAATAATGTGCAGCTTTTTTCCAAAGTAAGTACTAAAAAGCCGATTTACCATAATTTGATTGTAGTATCATTTATTTTTAAGTAAATACAAAAGGTGTCATATTTAGGTGGTAAAAATGACTGCCATTTAAAGGAGCGGTACACCAACATTGGAAATATATTTAATTTTATTGACAAAAATACATTCATACATTGATCCTGAGAAACAATGACCAAAAATATGGCTGGAGCTTCACTAGGGCCCTCTCAGCATGCCGGCTCCACTAGGGCCCTCAGCCAACTGGCTCCACTAAGCCCTCTCAGCCAGCCGGCTCCACTAGTGCGCTCTCAGCCAACTGGCTCCACTAGGGCCCTCTCAGCCAGCTGTCTCCACTAGGGCCCTCTCAGCTATGTGGCTCCACTAGGGCCCTCTCAGCCAGCTGGCCCCAGTAGGGCCCTCTCAGCCAACTGGCTCCACTAGGGCCCTCTCAGCCAGCTGACCCCACTAGGGCACTCTCAGCCAACTGGCTCCACTAGGGCCCTCCAGCCAACTGGCCCCACTAGTGCCCTCTCAGCCAACTGGCTCCACTAGGGCCCTTTCAGCCAGCTGTTACCACTAGGGTGGCAGGTAGCTTAGTGGTTAAGAGCGTTGTGCCAGTAACCGAAAGGTCGCTGGTTCTAATCCCCAAGCCGACTAGGTGAAAAATCTGTCGATGTGCCCTTGAGCAAGGCACTTAACCCTAATTGCTCCTGTAAGTCGCTCTGGATAAGAGCGTCTACTAAATGACCTATTTACTAGAGAGTGTGAGCTTGTGTGTAAAAAGTAGAAGTACAAATGGCAAAGGAAATTAAATAAACTGATAAATCTAGGCCTAGGTTTTGATTTACTGTGGTGTTTGTTCTCCACTGGTTACCCTATTCTTATCACAACAGGTCACACATTTTGCTGCCATGATTGCACGCTGCTGTATTTCACCTAACAGATACGGGAGCTTATCAATATTATATTTGTTTTCAAATTATTTGGGGGTCCTTGTAATCTGAGGGAAATATGTCTCTCACATCATCGTACATTTGGCAGGAGGTTAGGGAGTGCAGCTCAGTTTCCACCTCATTTTGTGGGCAGTGTGGCACATAGCCTGTCTTCTCTCTACCTATGGTGATTTTCGGGATGCGGAAGGCAGACATACAGGCGGATGAAGTAGATTGAGATGCAGCCCATGCAAAAAAAACTGAAATTGAGTAGTACATTGTACACTCCATTCCACAGACCTTTAAACCTAATATAAACCCTAACATTGCAGTGATAATTAATGTCTGGGGGCATTTTTGTTAGTTTCTGCTGTTCTCCAAATAGTATTTGAGAGTTTTTTAAGTACAGTAAATGAGCTTCAACTGGTGGGGGATTTCTACACACCCCATTTAGCCATACCCTAGGTTTATTTGTATTTCTACACACCCCATTTAGCCATACACTAGGTTTAGATGTGTTTCTACACACCCCATTTAGCCATACCCCTAGGTTTAGCTGTATTTCTACACACCCCATTTAGCCATACCCTAGGTTTAGCTGTATTTCTACACACCCCATTTAGCCATACACTAGGATTAGCTGTATTTCTACACACCCCATGTAGCCATACCCTAGGTTTAGCTGTATTTCTACACACTCCATTTAGCCATACCCTAGGTTTAGCTGTATTTCTACACACCCCATTTAGCCATACCCTAGGTTTATTTTTATTTCTACACACCCCATTTAGCCATACCCTAGGTTTAGCTAATATTTCTACACACCCCAGGTTTTGTAATGTTTTCCAGTATAATTTTATGTTTGTTTGGGCCAGATTTGTTTGGGCCAGATTGTCTGAGGGCTGTCTTGAGGCATTGTTGGGTTAGTAGTGGTTTGTGAACTTAGCTTCAGGACAAGCTGGAAGAAGGGACTTTTCTCTATGTTTATCTCTTGGCATTTCAGGTCTTTGTAGTGGTAGGAGTGGTGGTCGCTTGTTAGGTGGTTAATCAAATTGATGGCTCATTTGCAGTGGTGATTTTAGCATGTCAATCTTACATTTCCATTACATTTACATTTTAGTCATTTAGCAGACGCTCTTATCCAGAGCGACTTACAGGAGCAATTAGGGTTAAGTGCCTTGCTCAAGGGCACATCGACAGATTTTTCACCGTAGTCGGCTCGGGATTAGAACCAGCGACCTTTCGGTTACTGGCACAACGCTCTTAACCACTAAGCTACCTGCCGCCCCAATCTTGGTGGGGCAAACAACCATTTTTTTGGGGGATGCATGCTAGCGACACCACAACACAATAAACATAATAATAATAATTATTATTATTATTAATTAATCTAAACAATACATTACATGCACTATAATGGTGACAAAAAGGTGCCCACAAACTTTTAGGGTCTACATAAAGTTGTCAAAGATACTAAAGATAACCCTGAAGGAGCTGCAAAGCTCCACAGCGGAGATTGGAGTCTCTGTCCATAGGACCACTTTAAGCCATACACTCCACAGAGCTGGGCTTTATGGAAGAGTGGCCAGAAAAAAGCCGTTGCTTAAAGAAAAAAGTAAGCAACCACGTTTCGTTTTCGCCAAAGGCATGTGGGAGACTCCCCAAACATATGGAAGAAGGTACTCTGGTCAGATGAGACTAAAATTGAACTTTTTGGCCATCAAGGAAAATGCTATGTCTGGCGCAAACGCAACACCTCTCATCACCCCGAGAACACCATCACCACATTGAAGCATGGTGGTGGCAATATCATGCTGTGGGGATGTTTTTCATTGGCAGGGACTGGGAAACTGGTCACAATTGAAGGAGTAATGGATGGCGCTAAATACAGGGAAATTCTTGAGGGAAACCTGTTTCAGTCTTCCAGAGATTTGAGACTGGGATGGAGGTTCACCTTCCAGCTGGACAATGACCCTAAGCATAGTGCTAAAGCAACACTGAAGTGGTTTAAGGAGAAACATTGAAATGTCTTGGAATGGCCTAGTCAAAGCCCAGACCTCAATCCAATTGAGAATCTGTGGTATGACTTAAAGATTGCTGTACACCAGCGGAACCCATCCAACTTGAAGGAGCTGGAGCAGTTTTGCCTTGAAGAATGGGCAAATGTCTTGTTTGTTTCACAATAAAAATGTTTTTACATCTTCAAAGTGGTAGGCATGTTGTGGAAATGAAATGTTACAAACTCCCCGAAAAAAATCAATTTTAATTCCAGGTTGTAAGGCAACAAAATAAGAAAAATTCCAAGTTAATAGTTTCTGCAAGACACTGTACACAACTGAAATATTTGATTGTTTCATAGTCATTTCCTTTATTTTTTGGCAATTTAACGTTCACTGTTTTTTGCTTTGAAATTTCCCTTAAAAAGCTCTAAAACCATTGTAATGCAATTATTTGATAATGCATTTCATGTTTTTTTAAATTATCGAATTCGAAAGCCGTTATATATTTTTTGTAATCGAACCGAACCCGAACAGACTTAAAAAAGCACAAATTTCCCACCATTAACACACACACACACACACACACACACACACACACACACACACACACACACACACACACACACACACACACACACACACACACACACACACACACACACACACACACACATTAGATGTTGTGGGACATAAATGTTCAATTATACCAATGTCATTAGTTCCTCCATTTAGCTGTATAGTGTCCTATTAGCATTTAGCTGTATAGTGACCTATTAGCATTTAGCTGTATAGTGTCCTATTAGCATTTAGCTGTATAGTGTATAGCCCCGTGGGCCCTGGTCAATAGTAGTGAGTGCACTATATAGGGAACAGGGTACCATTGAATATAGGGTGAAGTTTTCCCTACACGCTGATCTTGGGTTAGTTTTGCATTTCCCCCACTAATGGATAAGGTTAGGATTGGGGGAGGAGAAGCTGATCCTAGATCTGTACCTCGGGGAAACTTTACCTGAACAGTCTTCACTGCAGATTGGTGGGAGTATGAAAGATGAACATTGAAATATTTCTCTCTGTTGGCCAGAGAACAATATTACACATCAGGCCTACATGTACAGTACTGCATCATCCTGTCAGCCAGTTACACCATTACCCAGACACTCTGGGAGAATCTCAGCCAGTTACACCATGACCCAGACACTCTGGGAGAATCTCAGCCAGTTACACCATGACCCAGACACTCTGGGAGAATCTCAGCCAGTTACACCATTACCCAGACACTCTGGGAGAATCTCAGCAAGTTACACCATTACCCAGACACTCTGGGAGAATCTCAGCCTGTTACACCAACACAGACACTCTGGGAGAATCTCAGTCAGTTACACCATGACCCAGACACTCTGGGAGAATCTCAGCCAGTTACACCATGACCCAGACACTCTGGGAGAATCTCAGCCAGTTACATCATGACCCAGACACTCTGGGAGAATCTCAACCAGTTACACCATTACCCAGACACTCTGGGAGAAACTCAGCCAGTTACACCATGACCCAGACACTCTGGGAGAATCTCAGCCAGTTACACCATGACCCAGACACTCTGGGAGAATCTCAGCCAGTTACACCATTACCCAGACACTCTGGGAGAATCTCAGCCAGTTACACCATGACCCAGACACTCTGGGAGAATCTCAGCCAGTTATACCATGACCCAGACACTCTGGGAGAATCTCAGCCAGTTACACCATGACCCAGACACTCTGGGAGAATCTCATCCAGTTACACCATGACCCAGACACTCTGGGAGAATCTAGGCCAGTTACACCATTACCCAGACACTCTCTGACGGGGCCCATGTCCACATCTCAGACGGGCCCTTTGTCCTTCTCTCATATGGGGCCCATGTCCTCCTCTCTGACGGGGCCCATGTCCTCCCCTCTCTGTGCGGGCCCATGTCCACCTCTCTGACGGGGCCCATGTCCTCCCTCTCTGACGGGCCCCATGTCCTCCTCTCTGACGGGGCACATGCCCACCTCTCTCTGACGGGCCCCTTGTCCTCCTCTCTGTACGGGCCTTGTCCTCCCTCTCTGACGGGGCCCATGTCCTCCCCTCTCTGACGGGGGCCCATGTCCTCCTCTCTGACGGGCCCATGTCCTCCTCTCTGACGGGGCCCATGTCCTCCTCTCTGACGGGCCCCCTTGTCCTCCTCTCTGACGGGCCCCTTGTCCTCCTCTCTGACGGGGCCCATTGTCCACCTCTTGGCCAGGGCCCATGTCCACCTCTCTGACGGGCCCCATGTCCTCCTCTCTGACGGGCCCCTTGTCCTCCTCTCTGATGGGGCCCATGTCCACCTCTCTGACGGGCCCCATGTCCTCCTCTCTGACGGGCCCCTTGTCCTCCCTCTGTGACGGGGCCCATGTCCTCCTCTCTGACGGGGCCCATGTCCTCCTCTCTGACGGGGCCCATGTCCTCCTCTCTGACAGACCCCTTGTCCTCCTCTCTGACGGGCCCCTTGTCCTCCTCTCTGATGGGCCCCTTGTCCTCCTCTCTGACGGGGCCCCTTGTCCCTCTCTGACGGGCCCCATGTCCTCCTCTCTGACGGGCCCCTTGTCCTCCTCTCTGATGGGGCCCATGTCCACCTCTCTGACCAGGGCCCCATGTCCTCCTCTCTGCCGGGCCCCTTGTCCTCCTCTCTGACGGGGCCCCTTGTCCACCTCTCTGACAGGGCCCATGTCCACCTCTCTGATGAGCCCCTTTTTCCTCCTCTCTGATGGGCCCCTTGTCCTCCTCTCTGATGGGGCTCATGTCCTCCTCTGACGGGCCCCTTGTCCTCCTCTCTGACGGGGCCCATGTCCTCCTCTCTGGCGGGGCCCATGTCCACCTCTCTGACAGGGCCCATGTCCTCCTCTCTGACGGGGCCCATGTCCTCCTCTCTGATGGGGCCCATGTCCTCCTCTCTGACGGGGCCCATGTCCACCTCTCTGACGGGCCCCCTTGTCCTCCCCTCGCTGACGGGCCTATGTCCTCCTCTCTGACGGGCCCCATGTCCTCCTCTCTGACGGGCCCGTGTCTTCCTCTCTGATGGGTTCCATGTCCTCCTCTCTGACGGGGCCCATGTCCTCCTCTCTGACGGGGCCCATGTCCTCCTCTCTGACGGGCCCCTTGTCCTCCTCTCTGATGGGGCCCATGTCCACCTCTCTGACGGGCCCCATGTCCTCTCTCTGACGGGCCCCCTTGTCCTCCTCTGTGACGGGGCCCATGTCCTCCTCTCTGACGGGCCCATGTCCTCCTCTCTGACGGGGCCCATGTCCTCCTCTCTGACGGGCCCCTTGTCCTCCTTCTCTGACGGGCCCCTTGTCCTCCTCCTCTGACGGGGCCCCCTTGTCCCTCCTCTCTGACGGGGCCCCTTGTCCACCTCTCTGGCGGGGGCCCATGTCCTCTCCTCTGACGGGCCCCTTGTCCTCCTCTCTGACGGGCCCCCTTGTCCTCCTCTCTGATGGGCCCCTTGTCCTCCTCTCTGACGGGGGCCCCTTGTCCCCACCTCTCTGACGGGCCCCATGTCCTCCTCTCTGATGGGCCCCTTGTCCTCCTCTCTGATGGGGCCGATGTCCACCTCTCTGGCCGGTTCCCATGTCCTCTCTCTGACGGGCCCCTTGTCCATCCTCTCTGACGGGGCCCCTTGTCCACCTCTCTGACAGGGCCCATGTCCACCTCTCTGATGAGCCCCTTGTCCTCCTCTCTGATGGGCCCCTTGTCCTCCTTTCTGATGGGGCTCATGTCCTCCTCTCTGACGCGGGCCCCTTGTCCTCCTCTCTGACGGGGCCCATGTCCTCCTCTCTGACCGGGGCCCATGTCCACCTCTCTGACAGGGCCCATGTCCTCCTCTCTGACGGGGCCCATGTCCTCCTCTCTGATGGGGCCCATGTCCCTCCCTCTCTGACGGGCCCATGTCCACCTCTCTGACGGGCCCCTTGTCCTCCTCTCTGATGGGGCTCATGTCCTCCTCTCTGGCGGGGCCCATGTCCTCCTCTCTGACGGGCCCATGTCTTCCTCTCTGACGGGCCTTGTCCTCCTCTCTGACGGGCCCCCTTGTCCTCCCTCTCTGATGGGCCCCTTGTCCTCCTCTCTGACCGGGCCCCTTGTCCACCTCTCTGACGGGCCCCATGTCCTCCTCTCTGACGGGCCCCTTGTCCTCCTCTCTGATGGGGCCCATGTCCACCTCTCTGACGGGCCCCATGTCCTCCTCTCTGACGGGCCCCTTGTCCTCCTCTCTGACGGGGCCCCTTGTCCACCTCTCTGACAGGGCCCATGTCCACCTCTCTGATGAGCCCCTTTTCCTCCTCTCTGATGGGCCCCTTGTCCTCCTCTCTGATGGGGCTCCATGTCCTCCCTCTCTGACGGGCCCCTTGTCCTCCTCTCTGACGGGGCCCATGTCCTCCCTCTCTGACCGGGGCCATGTCCACCTCTCTGACAGGGCCCATGTCCTCCTCTCTTGACCGGGGCCCATGTCCTCCTCTCTGATGGGGCCCATGTCCTCCTCTCTGACGGGGCCCATGTCCACCTCTCTGACGGGCCCCTTGTCCTCTCGCTGACGGGGCCCATGTCCTCCTCTCTGACGGGCCCCATGTCCTCCTCTCTGACGGGGCCCATGTCCTCCTCTCTGATGGGGCCCATGTCCTCCTCTCTGACGGGGCCAATGTCCTCCTCTCTGACGGGGCCCATGTCCTCCTCTCTGACGGGCCCCTTGTCCTCCCCTCTCTGACGGGCCCCTTGTCCCTCCTCTCTGACGGGGCCCATTGTCCACCTCTCGACGGGGCCCATGTACCACCTCTGACGGGCCCCATGTCCTCCTCTCTGACGGGCCCCTTGTCCTCCCCTCTAATGGGGCCCATGTCCACCTCTCTGACGGGCCCCATGTCCTCCTCTCTGACGGGCCCCTTGTCCTCCTCTGTGACGGGCCCATGTCCTCCCTCTCTGACGGGGCCCATGTCCTCCTCTCTGGGGGCCCATGTCCTCCTCTCTGACGGGCCCCTTGTCCTCCCTCTGACGGGCCCCTTGTCCTCCTCTCTGATGGGGCCCCTTGTCCTCCCTCTCTGACGGGGCCCCCTTGTCCACCTCTCTGACGGGCCCCATGTACTCCTCTCTGACGGGGCCCTTGTCCTCCTCTCTGATGGGGCCGATGTCCACCTCTCTGACGGGCCCCATGTCCCTCCTCTCTGACGGGCCCTTGTCCTCCTCTCTGTGGGGCCCCTTGTCCACCTCCTGACAGGGCCCATGTCCACCTCTCTGATGAGCCCCTTGTCCTCCTCTCTGATGGGCCCCTTGTCCTCCTCTCTGATGGGGCTCATGTCCTCCTCTCTGACGGGCCCCTTGTCCTCCTCTCTGACGGGGCCCATGTCCTCCTCTCTGACGGGGCCCATGTCCACCTCTCTGACAGGGCCCATGTCCTCCTCTCTGACGGGGCCCATGTCCTCCTCTCTGATGGGGCCCATGTCTTCCTCTCTGACGGGGCCCATGTCCACCTCTCTGACGGGCCCCTTGTCCTCCTCGCTGATGGGGCCCATGTCCTCCTCTCTGACAGGCCCCACGTCTACCTCTCTGACGGGGCCCATGTCCTCCTCTCTGATGGGGCCCATGTCCTCCTCTCTGACGGGGCCCATGTCCACCTCTCTGACGGGCCCCTTGTCCTCCTCTCTGACGGGGCCCCTTGTCCCACCTCTCTGATGGGGCCCATGTCCTCCTCTCTGACGGGCCCCCATGTCCTCCTCTCTGATGGGGCCCATGTCCTCCTCTCTGTCGGGGCCCATGTCCTCCTCTCTGACGGGGCCCATGTCTCCTCTCTGACGGGCCCATGTCCACCTCTCTGACGGGCCCCTTGTCCTCCTCTCTGATGGGGCCCTTGTCCTCTTCTCTGATGGGGCCCATGTCCTCTCTATGACGGGGCCCATGTCCTCCTCTCTGACGGGCCCCATGTCCTCCTCTCTGACGGGCCCCTTGTCCTCCTCTGTGTGGGCCCATGTCCTCCTCTCTGACGGGGCCCATGTCCTCCTCTCTGACGGGGCCCATGTCCTCCTCTCTGACGGGCCCCTTGTCCTCCTCTCTGACGGCCCCTTGTCCTCCTCTCTGATGGGCCCCTTGTCCTCCTCGCTGACGGGGCCCTTGTCCACCTCTCTGACGGGCCCCATGTCCTCCTCTCTGACGGGCCCCTTGTCCCTCCTCTCTGATGGGGCCGATGTCCACCTCTCTGAAGGGCCCCATGTCCTCCTCTCTGCGGGCCCCTTGTCCTCCACTCTGACGGGCTCCTTGTCCACCTCTCTGACAGGGCCCATGTCCACCTCTCTGATGAGCCCCTTGTCCTCCTCTCTGACGGGCCCCCATGTCCTCCTCTCTGATGGGGCCCATGTCCTCCTCTCTGACGGGCCCCCTTTGTCCTCCTCTCTGATGGGGCTCATGTCCTCCCCTCTCTGACGGGCCCCTTGTCCTCCTCTCTGACGGGGCCCATGTCCTCCTCTCTCTGACGGGGCCCATGTCCACCCCTCTGACAGGGCCCATGTCCTCCTCTGGACGGGCCCATGTCCTCCTCTCTGATGGGGCCCATGTCCTCCTCTCTGACGGGGCCCATGTCCACCTCTCTGACGGGCCCCTTGTCCTCCGCTGATGGGGCCCATGTCCTCCTCTCTGACGGGCCCCATGTCCTCCTCTCTGACGGGGCCCATGTCCTCCCTCTCTGATGGGGCCCATGTCCTCCCTCTCTGACGGGGCCCATGTCCTCCTCTCTGACGGGCCCATGTCCTCCTCTCTGACGGGCCCATGTCCTCCTCTCTGATGGGGCCCATGTCCTCTCTCTGACGGGGGCCCATGTCCTCCTCTCTGACGGAGCACATGCCCACCTCTCTGACGAGCCCTTGTCTCTCTCTGACGGGGCCCATTGTCCACCTCTCGATCAGGGCCCATGTCCACCTCTCTGACGGGCCCCATGTCCTCCTCTCCTGACGGGCCCCTTGTCCTCCTCTCTGATGGGGCCCATGTCCACCTCTCTGACGGGCCCCATGTCCTCCTCTGACGGGTCCTTGTCCTCCTCTCTGACGGAGCCTTTGTCCTCCTCTCTGACGGGCCCCTTGTCTTCCTCTCTGACGGGGCCCATTGTCCACCTCTCGGCCGGGCCTTGTCCCACCTCTCTGACGGGCCCCATGTCCTCCTCTCTGACGGGCCCCTTTGTCCTCCTCTCTGATGGGGCCCATGTCCACAAATCTGACGGGCCCCATGTCCTCCTCTCTGACGGAGCCCCTTGTCCCTCCTCTCTGACGGGCCCCTTGTCCTCCTCTCTGATGGGGCTCATGTCCACCTCTCTGACGGACCCATGTCCTCCTCTCTTACGGGGCCCATGTCCTCTCCATGACGGGCCCCTTGTCCTCCTCTCTGATGGGGCCCATGCCCACCTCTCTAACGGGCCCCTTGTCCTCCTCTCTGATGGGCCCATGTCCTCTCTGACGGGGCCCATGTCCTCCTCTCTGACGGGCCCCATGTCCTCCCTCTCTGATGGGGCCCATGTCCTCCTCTCTGGGGGGCCCATGTCCTCCTCTCTGATGGGGCCCATGTCCTCCTCTCTGACGGGCACATGTCCTCCTCTCTGACAGGCCCCTTGTCCTCCTCTCTGACGGGGCCCCTTGTCCACCTCTCTGATGGGGCCCATGTCCTCCTCTCTGATGGGGCCCATGTCCTCCTCTATGATGGGGCCCATGTCCTCCTCTCTGACGGGCCCCATGTCCTCCTCTCTGACGGAGCCCCTTGTCCTCCTCTCCTGACGGGCCCCCTTGTCCTCCTCTCTCTGATGGGGTTCATGTCCACCTCTCTGACGGGGACCCATGTCCTCCTCTCTTACGGGCCCATGTCCTCTCCATGACGGGCCCCTTGTCCTCCTCTCTGATGGGGCCCATGCCCACCTCTCTAACGGGCCCCTTGTCCCCTCCTCTCTGACGGGGCCCATGTCCTCCTCTCTGACGGGGCCCATGTCCTCCTCTCTGACGGGCCCCCATGTCCTCCTCTCTGATGGGGCCCATGTCCTCCCTCTCTGACGGGGCCCCATGTCCTCCTCTCTGATGGGGCCCATGTCCTCCTCTCTCTGATGGGGCCCATGCCCACCTCTCTAACGGGCCTCTTGTCCTCCTCTCTGACGGGGCCCATGTCCACCTCTCGTCGGGCCCCATGTCCTCTCTCTGACGGGCCCCCTTGTCCTCCTCTCTGATGGGGCCCATGTCCTCCTCTCTCTGACGGAGCACATGCCCACCTCTCTGACGAAGCCTTTGTCTTCCTCTCCTGACGGGGGCCCATTGTCCACCTCTCGACGGGGCCCATGTCCACCTCTCTGACGGGCCCCATGTCCTCCTCTCTGACGGGCCCCTTGTCCTCCTCTCTGATGGGGCCCATGTCCACCTCTCTGACGGGGCCCCATGTCCTCCTCTCTGACGGGCCCCTTTGTCCTCCTCTCTGACGGAGCCCCTTGTCCTCCTCTCTGACGGGGCCCCTTGTCTTCCTCTCTGACGGGGCCCATTGTCCACCCTCTCTGACGGGGCCCATGTCCACCTCTCTGACGGGCCCCATGTCCTCCTCTCTGACGGGCCCCTTGTCCTCCTCTCTGATGGGGCCCATGTCCACAACTCTGACGGGCCCCATGTCCTCCCTCTACTGGAGCCCTTGTCCTCCTCTCTGACGGGCCCCTTGTCCTCCTCTCTGATGGGGCTCATGTCCACCTCTCTGATGGGACCCATGTCCTCCTCTCTGACGGGGCCCATGTCCTCCTCCCTTTCCTCTCTGACGGGCCCCTTTCCTCCTCTCTGATGGGGCCCATGCCCACCTCTCTAACGGGCCCCTTGTCCTCCTCTCTGATGGGGCCCATTTCCTCTCTGACGGGGCCCATGTCCACCTCTCTGACGGGGCCCATGTCCTCCCCTCTCTGATGGGGCCCATGTCCTCCTCTCTGACGGGGCCCATGTCCTCCTCTCTGATGGGGCCCATGTCCTCCTCTCTGACGGGGCACATGTCCTCCTCTCTGACAGGCCCCTTGTCCTCCTCTCTGACGGGGCCCCTTGTCCACCTCTCTGATGGGGCCCATGTCCTCCTCTCTGATGGGGCCCATGTCCTCCTCTATGATGGGGCCCATGTCCTCCTCTCTGACGGGGCCCATGTCCTCCTCTCTGACGGGGCCCATGTCCACCTCTCTGACGGGCCCCTTGTCCTCCTCTCTGATGGGGCTCTTGTCCACCAGCTCTTTGGTGTCTTCCTCTCCCTTGCTGTCTATCCTGCTCCATATTGAAAGACATTGGAAGTGTTCACACACCCTTTTATATGGTGACTAATTGTGGTTCCCACTATGTGAAATCAATTAGTAATAATGAGTAGTCATTATGTATGTTCATCATGTATCATACATGTAATTTAAATGTTTATACTTTACAAATAGACTTAATTTCTGTAGTTCTCTAAATCCATATACAGTCGACAAACCAGTTTAAAATATATAGCTTTACCAAACGGTTAAGTGATTAACCATTACAGTTTTCCCCAATTGTTAACACACGTATGATGAAACTACATCTCAGATACTCAAAACTCAAAACACTCACTACCCTGGCATTAAAAGTGCCATGCTCTCTACCAATTGAGCTACAGAGGACCACATGGCAATTAGGGATCCAGATTTTGTCAAATGTATGTCAAAAGTATATTTTTGTTGAGGCATTTTAGCTAATCCTAACCCTTTTCCTAACTTTAACTTAATTCTCCTAACCTGCTACGTTAAGTTCTCCTAAACTGCTGCACAAATTCTCCCTAACCTGCTACGAAAAAGTCAAAATCTACCAAAAGCTGGATCCTTTCTAGCCATGACCCAACAGCAACACCGTCAGAACAATAGCAGTCTTCATTCTGAATTGAGTCTGGTCTTCTTCAGAAGTAGTGTAGTAGTCTACAGGGTTCAGGACTCACCTTTTTAAACACTTCTTATTTCTCATATCATGAGGTTCCACATGTGTTTGGTTACATAGTGCCCAATGTTCTTCTTAGTGATAAAACAGCAAACATTAAGAGTGTTTACTTATCAGACCCACATATATAATAAATATGCTAGAATATAATATACTATATTAATATGCTTTTAGTACTCACACATGAATCATATCATGTATGCAGGTCATGTGTTGTTTTGAGACAGCAGTAAAAACATACTGATAGGACAGTTCCTCTTATGGCCACTAGGTGATAATCTGGTGTCACAGACGCATGACTGCAATCTAGAAGGAAGCATTGTCCCAATTATGTCTCCTTTCTCCTAAAGTGTGCACTTGTTCACTTCCCTAAACTGAAATGATTGGTATAAGAACTATGGTGGAAACTCCCTCTTGATAACAGAAGGTATAGTCCCATGGGTGGAACGGTGGGAGACGAACGGTACCCCTATCCCACTATCTTCTTCTCCCTCTCTCCCCCACCTTTCTTCTTCTTCCCCTCTCCTCCCTCTACCCCCCTCTCTTCTTCTCCCTCTCTCCTCCTCTCCCCTCACCTCTTCTCCATCTCTCCTCTCTCCCCCTCTCCTCTTCTCATCTCTCCTCCTCTCCCCCTCACCTCTTCTCCATCTCTCCTCCTCTCCCCCTCTCCTCTTCTCCCTCTCTCCTCCTCTCCCCCTCTCCTCTTCTCCCTCTTTCCTCCTCTACCCCCCTCCCCCTCTTCGTCTCTTTCCCCTTACATTATATAATATACATTAGAGGAGGGGGAGGGAGGAGGAAGAGATAATGGGGGGAGACATAGAGAGGGGGAGGGAAAGGGAGGAGAGAGAGAGAGAGCGAGAGATGGGAGAAAGAGAGAATATTATTATCACTGACATCTCACCAGTGATGTCATTATAACCAGTAACCTATTCCACTCTTGGCACAGCCCAACCTGACCCTGACATATAACATCAGGCCTGATGAGTTGACCTCCCTCCCCCCTCTCCCCCTCTCCTCTTCTCCCCTGTCCCCTCCACCCCTCTCCTCTTCTCCCTCTCTCCCTCTCCTTCTTCTCCCCTCTCTTCCCTCTCCCACCCTCTCCTCTTCTCCCTCTATCCCTCTCCACCTTCTCCTCTCCTCTCCCCTCTCCCCCTCTCCTCTCCTCTCCTCTCCTCTCCTCTCCTCTCCTCTCCTCTCCTCCTCTCCTCTCCCTCTCCCCTCTCTCTCTCTTCCTCTCCCTCTCCTCTTCTACCTCTCTCCCCTCTCCTCTTCTCCCTCTCTGCTCTCTCCCCCTCTCCCCCTCACCTCCTCTCCATCTCTCCTCCTCTCCCGCTCTCCTCCTCTCCCTCTCTCTCCTCTCCCCCTCTCCTCCTCTTCCTCTCTCTCCCTCTCCCCCTCCTCTTCTTCCTCTCTCCCTCTCCTCTTCTCCTCTCTCCCTCTCTCCCCCTTCTCCCCCTTTCCTCTCCTCTCCCCCCTCCCCCTCTCCCCATCCCTCACCTCTCCATCTCTCCTCCTCCCCCTCTCCTCCTCTCCCTCTCTCCTCCTCTCCCCCCTCCTCTTCTCCTCTCTCCCTCTCCACCCTCTCTTCTCCTCTCTCCCTCTCACACTCTGATCTTCTCCCTCTCTCCCCCTCTCCTCTCCTCTCCTCCTCCTCTCCCTCTCCCCTTCTCCCTCTCTGCTCTTCTTTATCTCTGCTCCTCTCCCATTCTCCTCCTCTCCCTCTCTCAACCTCCTCTCCTTCTCTCCCTCCTCTTCCTCTCTCCCTCCTCTCCCTCTCTCCTCCCTCTCCTCTCCTCTCCTCCTCACCCCCTCTCCCCCTCTTCTTCTCCCTGTACCAATATATAATATATATCTGAGGAGGGGGGGAGAGAGACAGGGAGGGAGGGAGGGAGGAGGAAAGAGAGTAATGGGGGAGACATAGAGAGAGGGAGGGAAAGGGGAGGAGAGAGGAGGCGAGAGATGGGAGAGAGAGATAATATATTATTATCACTGACTTCTCACCAGTCATGTCATCATAACCAGCAACCTTTTCCACTCTTGGCCCAGCCCAGCCTGACCCTGACATATAGCATCAGGCCTGTTGAGTTGACTTGGGTAACAGACCTCTAGCTTCTACACCACATCCCCCTCTCCTGCTCTAACATGAGACAT